>NW_024803526.1:0-7751 GCF_019175285.1 Sceloporus undulatus | reverse complement strand
TTTCCATTTGCCAGCTTTGCGCTGGTTTTGGGGGAAATGAGAAAGTGTTGGGAGGGAGGGACTGCCAACAAAATTAGGAGATTCATTGCAGGCTATGGACAGTTTGTGGCCAAGTAAGGTCCAAAATACATTGCAGCAATAGTCCATTTTGAGAGCGCTTTAACTGCCCTGGCCCAGTGCTATGGAATCCTGGGAAATGGGGTTTATTGTGGCACCAAAGCTCTCTGACAGAGAAAGCTCGATGTCTCACAAAACTACATTTCCCAGAATTCCCTAGCACTGAGCCAGGACAGTTAAAGCGGTCTCAGATTGAATTATTGCTGCAGTGTGTTTTGGACTTAGGTGACCCTTGGCAAGCCACATTCTCTCAGCCTCAAAGGATAGCAATGGCAACCCCTCTCTGAAGAAACCTGCCAAGAAAACCCTATGGTAAGATTCCCTTAGGGTTGCCATAAGTTGGAACTGAATTGATGACACACATGAAGAACAGAAAAAAGTCTGCAATTATTTCTCAGGTTGTACATGGGAAAGGGAGGCAGTGTGGTGCAGTGGTTTGAGTGTTGGGTTACAGCTCTGAAAGCCATGGTCCAGTGCCCCAATCCTCCATGAAACCAGCTGGGTCCCTTGGGCAAGAGATCACACTCTCTCAGCCTCAGGGAAGGCAATGGCAAACCTCCTCTGAAGAACTCTTGCCAAGGAAACCTCAGGAGAGGCTCCCCAGAAGTCGGCAATGACTTGGAGCCACTTCACATAACACTACAAACCCTCAAGAAAGAGCCAACATGGTTCAGTGGCTGGAGCAGTGGACTATGACACAGGCGCCCAGGGTTCGAATGCCCTCTTGGCCACAGAAACCCACTGAGTGACCTAGGCAAGTCACACTCTCTCAGCCTCAGAGGGAGGCACTTGCAAAGCCACTGCTGAACAAATCTTGACAAGAAAAGCCTGCGAAGGGCTTTCCTTCGGGTTGCCATAAGTCAGAAACAACTTGAAAGCACACAATGACAAAAGAGAAGTAACACCACTGACACAAGGCAGCTAGGGAGAAAGAAAGAAAGAAAGAAAGAAAGAAAGAAAGAAAGAAGATGTGGGAGTTGTAGTCCTTGTTTCAGAGGGACTGGAGGGTCCTTACTGCAGGGCAGGACCCCTCCTCTTTCTGGCCATGTGGATTCTGGGAGATCAAGTCCAGGAAATACACTGTAAATCCCATTGGCAAGATAAAAGGCTACTACTGCCTTTCAGATCCAGTTTGCCCCAAATCCTTTATGAGGCCAGAAACCTCTTTGTTAGGAAGCGAACCCCAAATATCTCAGGAAGGCTCTCTATCTCCCAAGGCCCCCTCCCTCCAGGATCTCCTTCCACTCTTCCCTCAGTCTCTATCTCTCCCTTGAAGGCCGCCAACTGCCAAGCGCTGAGACAGAGGCAGCCATTTTGTGTTCCAGCAACCATTTTGTGTTCTGGCAGCGCTTTTGTGTTCTGGCGGCCATTTTATGTTCTGGCAGTGCTTTTGTGTTCTGAGGCCATTTTGTGCTGCTTGTGACTGTGGGTTATAATGTTCCAGAACCTTCTCTGAGGCCTCAGTTGAACAGAGGCTTCTCTTTCTCTCCTGAGGCTTCAGAGCGAGAAGGACTCCAGGTCCAAGGACCAAAAGGAAAGAAGTGTGTCCCTTTGTGCCTCTGACTCTCCATTTTGGGGCAAAGGAAGGAAGGAGGGAAGGGGCCTGTGGGGTCTGAGGAAGGGGAGGCAGGGACTTAGGGCCAGTGGGGAGACTTTGTGTGCTGGGAGAGAGAGGTGGAAAAGAGACCCTCCCTTTGGGCCCTAGCTGTCCTTGCCTCCCCCTTTGGGAAAGGAGACCCCCTCAGCCCCCTGGACTCACTCCTGCCACTCATTCCTAGAATGGCTGGGACTCAGAGGAGTTTCCTAGGCATTGTCACCTTCTTCCCTCCATGGCCATTGGCACTGACCTTTTCCCATTGCCTTCCCTCCCTCAGCCCTGTGGACCTCCTCCTCCTTCGCACTCAGAGCAACCCTTCCCTACGGCTGAGGAGACGGCCTCTGACCCAAGGAGGCTCCGGCCATAAAGGACTGAAGAAGAGCACTTTCTGGGGCTGCTAGTATCTGTGTCTTTGTACTGAAGGTAGGCCTTTATTCCTGGAGCTGGAAGAGGACCTTGGTTTAAATGTTTCAGTCCAGGATTGTATGGAAGGGTTGCAGCTGAGAGAGTGAGCCCATGCTTTGCAGGAATACAGTCCCAAATGCAGTCTCTAGCAGAACTGTCTTCCCAGAATGTGGAAGTGAGATTTCCAGAACCCAGACACACAGTGCGCCAGTGAGTCCTTTGTGTGAGGACTGTGTGTGTATGTGGTGTTTGCTAGAGTTTTATGAGGTACAGGTATTCGTTTCACTGGGTTTATAAAATGAGTTTACATACATCTTCACTTCCCCCAAATGAGCATAATCCACAGTTCAATGTTCAGTCATAAACCTATACATTTATAGATTTTGATATTTGAAGTGCAACACATTCAGCAGTATTCATCTTTTTAAAAAATATACAAGGAAAAGTGAAGAAATTGTCATTTTGACAATAGATCATTCAGAAACAATGCACACAAATGTACATGCCTCAATTTCTATGTGGCTTTAGCAAGCAGAGGGAGGAGGTGCATACTTCATGCTCCTGCTATGACTGACATAACAAAAACAGTAGTTAAGCTTAGAAAAATAGTATCATCTACAAAAATGAAATGATTTTTTGACCAGTGCCTAAATGGGGAGGGGGCCATGATGAGGGGAGGCCATAGATCAGATCTCTAAGGTAATGTAGCTCTTATGCAGCCCAGGAGCTACAGCTTCTCCACTTGGGACATAAAGCAGGTCCTCCCACTCCTCCACTTTGTGAAAGAGAAGTCATGATGATACAGTGACTTTGAGTGCTGCAGGGTTTCTAGCCAAACCAAGCCTTGTCTCTTTTCTCAGGAACTTCATCTTGGACACCTTGTACACGGCTTTGGAGTGTCTTTTGTTGGAAGTGACCAAAGTGCAGGGCCACCAGGATCCCCCTTCCCACATGATGGCCAACACAAAGGCCAAGCAGAGGGAGCTGGGCTCCAACAGAAAGAGGCTTCAGAGGTACAACAACTCTTTGGTAAGTTGCCATCCTGACTGTTAGTTTCATCTGTGTCTGGGCCGGTTCATGAAAGTAAGCAGAGAACACACTGTCCCAGTTTGGCAGAGAGAGTCCTGGTTAATCCTCTATTACCTCATTTTTGAGGGGGCTTTGAAAATGTCCTATTTCACTCCTCCTCCTCCCACTTTCCCCCTTCTCCTCAGGTCAGTTCAGTTGCTGCAAAATGTGTTCCAAGTTCAAAAGAGTGTGCGTCCCATCAACTCAAAAGAGGGGCGGATGGGAGGGGGCAGGATCTTTCCTTGCCAGGAGTCGGAGCAAAAACAAACTTCTGTACCCTTCTTCACTTGTGTGATCATTATAATTAACAACTTTGGCCATCTGGACCGCCTTCTGGTGTTGCTTGTCCACATGTGTCTTCCTTTCCCAATCTGTGAAATGCTGGGGGATATGGAAGAATATCTCTGAACCTAAATTGAGGATGAGCCCAGTTTTTTAAAAAGGAAATTTGCTTCTGAAATTAGGTGAGATATGGCTAAATGATTCATTGGTGACTAAATGTACTATACATGTTGAGATAGTCAGTATCTTAATCAATCAATAATATTCCAGAAATGGCCAAATTTATATTGTTTATCATATTTTATATTATATTGAAAGAATTCGAGACAAACTGGATCTCAAAGGCTGTAGCTTTTTCTTGCTTGAAGAATTTAAAGTTTATTTCCTGGACTGAATTCTGAATTGTTGACGTAATATTTGCAATGCACCATGTGCTTTCCTCCCCTTTTGTTTAGTCACTCTCTGGATGAGGGCTATTTTCTATTGCAGGTGACTTTTGCAGATGTGGCGATATATTTCACTGAGGAGGAATGGAAATTGTTGACGAAAAAGCAGAAACTTATGTACAGTTCTGTGATGATGGAGAATTATGAGAATGTGGCCTCTGTGGGTAAGGAACCTGAATCCATTGCCCTTCCTGTGAAGACTGAGGGCCCTTTCATAATTCACTGTCAGAGCGATACTATGACTTGCATCCATTGTTCCATGTCCTTTTCTCTGGAGTAGCAGAAAGCAAGCCTGCTCCATCCAGAATATGACATCTCTTCAAATATTTGAACAGGGCTGTCATATCCACTCTTAACCTCCTCTTCTCCAAGCTAAACATACTTAGCTTCCTAAGTCATTCCTCAGAGAGCATGGTTTCCAGACTGTTCACCATTTTGGTTTCCTTCCTCTGGACATGCTCCAGTTTCTCCACATCTGTTTGAATTGTGGTGTCCAGAACTGGACACAGGATTATTGCAAGTGAGCCCTGACCAAAACAGAATAGAGTGGCACTATTACTTCCCTTGATCTTGACACTACACTCTTATTGATACAGCCTAGGATCACATTGGCCTTTTTAGCTGCTGCATCACACTGTTGACACATGTTCATCTTGTGCTGTACTACGATTCCTAGTTCCCTTTCACACGTAATTTAATTGTCATAACAACTTACTGTGGAATCTTGGAATTTCTAGTTTTAGTGAGGCACTATTGTTCTCCTCTTTGTAAGGATTCTCAATATCCAATTGTAAACTGCCAATTCTGGAATTTTGTGGGAAGGAGCCATGGAGATTAATGCTTTTTGCCTCTAAATGGTCCTCCGCCCATTCCTGAGCAAGTTTCCTGGCTTTTGTGGCTCCTCTTCCAGCCTTTTGAGGCTCTGCAGAGGCTTTGTGGGAAAAGGCATCACTTGGCCCTGCAGTGGTTCAAAGGTAGTCCAACAGTGGCCCCCACCTCCGCTCTGAGAACCCCTGGGGCCCAATATGCCCTCCCCCCAAACCCCAAAAGTAATCCATCCCAGTCTTGGAGATGTCTTAAAGCTGTTTTAAGGTGGACCCTGGCACTTGACCCGCACTAATATCAAAAACCAGGAACCAGACCCCTTGTTCTGCCTTTCCTAATGTATTAGTTGTATATTAATGGTCCTGCCTTTCTCAAGAAATGAGCCTCAAAGTGTCACTTTATGCATCTCACTCTGGATGTGTGTCTGTGATAGAGCGATGGAGGCAATGTGAAAAACAGAAAGGCAGGAAAGAGATGCTGAAGGTGAAATGGTAAAGCAGTGCAGATGGGCAAGAGGGAAGGTTGGAGAGCGGAGGGAGAAAGGGAAGGGGATCCAGCCTCTGGGAGCCAGGAGGGGAAGGCAGCAGCAAAGCCAGGATCACCTAGCTCTGTGCAGAAAGGAAGGGACCTCTGGGAAGGGCCAGGAGAGGGGCCTTGGGAATTGGGAGGCAGCCACCAACCGGACAGATAATAATAATAGGTTTTATTTGTAGTTACTTGTAAAATAGCCACAAAACAACAATAGCATCCAATTTACACACGGTAAAAAAACAAGTTGCTTAAAACTCAGTTCGGGACAAAGAAAAACATCGTATAAAATGCACAATTGCGATCAGAAGTGGGATTTTTTTTCCTTAAGTTCTTTAGAAGAGGTCGGGTGGGTAAGCTTGCCAGAAGGGATCCGTCTTAAGTGCTTTCTTGAAAGCATCCAAGGTGGTGTTAAGATGGATCTCCTCCAGCATGTTGTTCCATATCTTGGGGGCCATGGCTGTGTACACTCTGTGGGAAGTTGTTCATAGCCTGACCTTTGGGTAATCTAATAGATTAATGCCAGATGTTCTGAGAGTGTGGGGCGGATCGTGTAGGGAGAGGGGTTCCCTCGAGTAGTTCGGGCCCAAGCCGTGTAGGGCTTTAAAGGTAATAACCAACACTTTGTATTGTGCCTGGAAGCTAATTGGCAGCCAATGTAGAGATTTTTGAACTGGTGTTATATGGTCTGACCTAGATGTTCCAGTGACCAATTTGGTGCTGCATTTTGAACTAACTGAAGCTTCCAAACCTGGTACAAAGGTAGCTCCATGTAGAGCACTGAACTTAAGAAATGAACTTGAAACCAGGCCCTTGTTTTCATACATATTAAGTGTTCCATTTAGCAATTATGAGCAATGTCTATGAAGAGAGGAAAGGGTGACACAAAAATTCCTTTTTCTCTCATGTTTCTTTTCCAACCTGAGCTTGCTTAGCTCTGTGGTTGATTCCAGAGGCCCTTTGTCACTCGAAATGTTGGAGTCTGGGGAGGACACTCACAAGGGCTATGCTTTTAGGGGAATTTCATACTTAGCTCAAAGGAGAGATTGAGGCAACAGTGACCTCAGGATTCAAACCAACTACACCAGGCTTGAAAGCACACAGAACTCCAGAGGCATTTCAAATAGGTTTTTGTGTTTTATTTAGTGGAAAAGCAAAATACACGCATACACACACATATACACATATAGGTGTTCACACACACAAACGAAAACTGGATAACAAAGGTGAGAGTGGTGAATAGTGTAAGGCTTTGCTAATGGTAATACATTACCTAGCTGGATCTTGATTCCAATTGCTGAGGGTCCAGAAAGGGGAGAGAATTCAGTAACTCCAATGGCAAGTGGGGCCGGTGAGTGTAGTGAGGTATTTAGCAATGTACACCAATGGACTGTCTGTAACTGGACTGAAACTGAAGAACAGCCGGATGGGGCTGATATTTATACTGAAGTCGTTGCTTGGGGGCAGAAACCGAACATTCAAAAATATTTAAATTGCTTTAGGATGTTTCCTGGGTGGGGAAAGAATTGTCTGAAACTGAAATAAATGCAATGGGTGCTTGGTGAAATACTTCAGCCAAACAGGATTATCACACCAGCTCTCAGGTCCTTCTTGGCTCTGAATTCTGGTCCCATTCAAAGCCAATGTATAGCACAGTCTGAAGGCGACACTCCCAGAGTTCAATAATAACATTGCAGAGTACAGAAGCAAATCTCCAGATGTAGGCATTGGCAATGCACAAACCACTTTCCACACTTAAAAATAACTCTCACACAGTGGATTTGCTCCAAGTCCTTGGAAGTTCTTTAGCTTGAGTTGCAATAGAAAACAAATATTTACCAGCTCTCTTTGAATTCTATCCACTTCACAATCACTTATACACCCAACACCAACCCACACCAATTCGCATGTGAGTTGTATACTGTATTGGTTGTGAGTCATCTCCTGGTGCCACACAGCATGAAGCATCCTCTGCAGTTAGCTTGCATCACGCCATGTGCTCTGACTCAACACTCTATAGCAGCCTCACAGGAAATGATGCCACTTTCCCATTAAAATAGTTTTACATATATTTAATGGAATATCTTTTAACTGCCTGACTATCTCCTTCCACTGATTTGAAGATCCCCTTCAATCACATCTTTGGTAGCTCCTATGAGTAAGAATACAGTCATTATGTGGATTTGGGAGCATCTAGAACAGGGTCATGCTCAGGTCACTCGCCCCAACTTTATTAATTTAATCTCAAATAGGGAGGGGTGAACGTGGGGCTAAATCTTGGGGTAACACTTTCCTCTCTTACCATTGAGATTCAGTTTTGTCTATCATTGTCCTCCTTTACAGAAGAATTTGTCAGTCACGAGAAAATCCACACAAGAAAGAAGCCACATAAATGTCAGCACTGTGGGAAATCTTTTGCTTACATGTCAGTCCTAGTCATGCATCGGAAAGTCCACAAAGGAGAGCAGCCATACAAATGCCAA
>NW_024803525.1:0-7754 GCF_019175285.1 Sceloporus undulatus | reverse complement strand
TTATTATTATAAAATGGCAAAAACCCAATCAATTGTTGCATCCTGAATCAACAAGCAGATAAATCTAATGGATTCAATTCAGAGTAATCAGACGTCCTCACTGCAAAGGAGGGCAAGGCACCACAAAATGTAGGACATTCGAGAAAAAATTAGAGCATTACAAACCAAAACAACCGCTATAAATATACATTCATTTTATATGCTTTATTTACAGCTTGATTACATATACTGTATTTTATTATGGACTCAATCATCTTTTTTTGATGAACTTATCTTGGCTAAAAGGCCTTTTCAGCTTGCAAAAAAACATATAAAACTCTAAGCAAGACAAAGGCTTAACATTGTACTTTGCTAGCAACGAATTCTTGACTCAATTTACATTTAAATTATTCCTTTCATCTGTCCATTGTGTTGAAATTAAGGGGGGGAACTCTTTTGACATTTACACTGCATCCTCAAGCAGCCTGTTGCCCAACATGTTTACTGTCTTTTTGCCTCCGAGAAAAAAATAGGCCGTGAGCTCTGGGTGCGAGTCTTGTCTGCTGCTGCTCTTAGGAAAAAATAAATTTAAAAGGATCCATTTTATCCCTCTATTTACAGCGAGGAGAGACTGAAAAGTCCACACCTTTCTCAAGGGCAACCACAAATGTGGTGTTATTCAAAGGAATTCTTAGTGATGTTCAAAATGGAGGACAATTTGGAATTCCTCCCGGAGAGAAGGTTGAAATGTAGGACATGTTCAGGAAAAGGAGAACATCTGGTCACTCTGACTTAGTGAGTCTACTCTAGTCAGGACCAATAAAGAATTTCGACTCCCAGGGTCAAACTACATGCTACATTAAACTTTAAATGTCACAGTTTAGAAAACATACAATAACAAGTGCATAAAGCCCTGATCTGGATCAGGATCTGGGCACACACGAATGGGAGACTTTTCAATCTAAACATGACATTTCTCCTTTCTGTTTCACCCACCTATGTGTGTGGGAAAGGGAACTGGCTAAAATCCACGTGGGGGGAAGGCTTAAACATGCACCCTCCATATGCACCAACCCCAATCCATGTGAGGGTCACATATGTTTCTTGTAAAATAAAAAATGTTATCTTTAGTTGAAAGTGGTATGTTTAACATAAAATATAGTTTGACCCTCAGCAAAGCAGGTTAAATATAAACATAACAAAGCAGCAGAAAACATTTGACAGTCGTCTAATATTTCCTTGTATCATTTTCTCATGTTTCCTGTTTCCTTTTACTGTTCCTGTTTTATTGCTTTTCACTCTCCACAGGGGTCTTCCTTCAGACAATCTCTGTTTCTGTTTCCTCGGGGAATCCAGCAAACTTAAATATTTCTAACAAACTGATAAGAAAGAAAACGGTGCAGAGCTGGTCGGAACCTAAGGCTGCACCCATACTTCAGAAATAATCCGATTTGACATCACTTTAACTGCCCTGGTTCAACGCCATGAAATTCTGAGAATTGTAGTTTTGTGAGCTATTTAGCGTTCTCTTATCAAAGAAGTCTGGTGCCCCAACAAACTACCATGCCCAGAATTCCATAGTATTGAGCCACGGCAGTTAAAATGGTATCAAATTGGATTATTTCTCCAGTGTGGATGCAGCCTATGAGAGGCTGCTTGCTGTTCTGATTTGGAGTTGAATGAGGCAACATTTTAATATCCAGAGATTTGCTGATTTGGTTCTCAAAGAAAGCAACATTTAGCAATTTACTTCCCAGTAAATGAAAGTTTTCCAAAACTGCACAATTTTCAAGGACTAGTTGCAATTCAGGACTTACTCTGCACAAAATTCATACATTTTGTACATAGGAAAAACCCATTCCTGACAATTGTGCAAAACAAAGCAACTTTTGATGCTGAAATGTTTTTCCAACATAAGAATTTTGCACAGAATAAGTCCCAAACTAGACAGGCTTTTCCTCATCACAGCTTCCTGAAATTAAAGAAACATATTCTTGGATTGGTCTTTAAATATATTTTAAATATTCTATCCATCCCTACTATGGCATCTAGTTTCAAAAAAATTAATTGAATATTAAAGAAATAGTCATAGTTGTTTCTCTTCCCACTACTGGGATTCTTCAGCTCATCTATTATCTGGCAAGCTTCTTTTTACAGTTCTACATGTTCTGGTCACTCATTAATAGTGGGAATTTTCTGCAATGCCTTTGTTTGGTAGTATCTTACATTGCAAACATGAGAAAGGAAGCGGGTTTCAGCTGGTAGCTACTGATGACACTGGTTCCCAGAGCTTCTGCATGCCTGCCTTCCCCAAGCCAATATTTGGTGGGAAGGTGAGCAAGTCTGGGAATCATAGAAGAACATTTTAAAACAGACATACCAAGATAAAAAGCACTTGCTAAAAACCTGTCTATAAATATCAGGGCCATAAAGCCTTGAACGGTGTAAGACAAGACAAAGAAAATGCACAGTCCTGTACTTTAGTACACTACCAAATGGAAAAATACAGTTTTAATCATCAAAGGACTGCCAAATCCACTTCTTGGCATTATGAAAGCCTGTCCTGGACATGAGAATGTTGAGGACCCCACCTTTAGGCTCCTGGCCTCCTCTAATGCTGCAGCTTTCCTAATTTTCTGTCTTCAAAAAACCCTTCTTCTTACTGACAATTAGGGAGAAAAAATGAGATGCACACTTATAGGATGGAGGGCATCTGGCTTGACAACAGTGAAAGGGATCTAGGAGTCCTAGAAGACCACAAGATGAACATGAGTCAATAATGTGATGTGGCAGTTTTAAAAAGCCAATGTGATTCTAGGCTGCATCAATCGAATGATAGGTCTGGTACATACCGCCAGAAAACGGCCTCCTGGCAGCAATTCTACGGTTAGGGAGCATGCGGTTCCCTAACCCTAGCATGTCACAGCGGAGGTGTAATGGCAGCCTCCTGTCCACACAGGGGCCACCATCGTGACGTTCATGTGGTGTCCCAAGAAGAACCCGTTTAAGTATTTGAAGGGGTGCCACACTGAGGATGGAGCAAGCTTGTTTTCTGCTGCTCCAGAGAATAGGACCAGGAACAATTGATGCAAGCTACAGGAAAAGCGAATCCACCTAAACATTAGGAGGAACTTCCTGATAGTAAGAGCTGTTTGATAGTAGAAACTCACTCCCTTGGAGAGTGGAGGAATCTCCTTTTTGGCGGCTGTTTTTAAACAGAGGCTGGATAGCCATCTGTCAGGGTGCTTTGATTGTGAATTCCTGCACAGCAGAATGGGGTTGGACTGGATGGGTCTTGTGGTTTTTCCCAGCTTTATGATTCTGCGATCCTATGACTTAGCTATTGTGGCAATAGCTTTTCTGAATGGCAAAATCTCAAAAACAATATAGACATTTGTGAAGGATAACAGTTGTGTTCTAACGAATGCTTTCAGAGCAGGCAAGCTGCCTTTCTGGCCTATTGAAGTTCTTCTGTGTGACTAGAGAGGTTGCTCTGGAATACACCTGCACAACTTGGAAGTAGGTAGGGGCCAACTGTGCTGGAAGTCCCAACTGTACGATATGTGAGGACCTTGCAATGGGCCTTTTCCATCTCAGCCCCAACAATATGGAACAATCTCCCTGATGAGCTCCGCTCCACCACGTCTTTAGACCTTTTTAAGAAGAATCTCAAAACCTTCTTCTTTTCCCAAGCTTTCCCCCCATGAGATGTGACTTTGGTTATTTTCCCCTCTATCTTGGTATCGACTGTGACACGTTTCTGGATTCCCCCACTCAGCTGGCTGAGTATTAGTTTTTTATAACTTGTTTTTATAACTTGTTTTATTGATTGTACTGATTATTATGTATTTTATATGAATTTTGTACGCCACTTTGATCAAATTGGAAAAGCGGGATAGAAATAAACTTTATTATTATTATTATTATTATTATTATTATTATTATTGTATGCTAAACTTCTTTGGGCTAGGTTTTTAGCAACTCACTTTTCAAGTAAAGGTATAATGAATGAATAAACTATTTTGAAATTCATATTATTAATATTAATTCCATCCTCCACTGCCCAGGAGAAGGCTGAGTGGCGCAGAAGGCTGAGTGGCAGAGGTGCCTTGAGATGCAAACTTTTGCCCATCCTCCTCAGCCTTGTTGTGTGTGGGGGGGGGGTGAGTGTTCACTCTTCCTCCTCCTCTGAGCCTCGCTCTTTCTCGGGAGAAAGCTGGGCGGTGGAGGAGCCTTGAAGTCCTTCTGGGCCACCCAAATCCTTTGACGGGCCACAAGTGGCCCTGTATGTTGTGCAGACTTGTCCTAGATTCTGCCCACAGAAGATTCTTGGAGAGAAAGATAAGCTGCTGAAGAACTACAGGATGCCCTGGAATCCATTTTAAGATAACCAATTTAATATTAATCAGCTGAAATTAAACTCATATGGATAGGAAGAGGGATGCTCCAGGTAGAAACAATGAAGACCCTTAGAAATATACCCCTACATCTTGCAGAAACATCTACAGACTACGATCAGTGGGGCTTCTTCCATGATTAAAGTTTAAGTCTACATTTATGGGCAAATAAGGGCCTGTGTGAAACCTAGGGTCAGTTGATAAACATCGAGCAAAGCAGTAAAAGCAAAAAAGGACTTTGATTGTAGCACCGAGAAACATAAAAGGATTGGAGTCTCCCCCCTTCACTCCCATATAAAACAAGAGGAAATTATTCAGAAGGAAGCAAATCAAAGAAGCTTTAACCAGCTTAGGCAAGCAGAAACCAGCTTCATGTATGGTAAATCATGCAAAAATACAATGGAACTATCATACCAAAATATTTTACATACAGTTTGTGACTTCTGTCATCACAATCCCAGCTTTTATTTTTTAACAAGTCACCTTGGTTGAAACAGAAATCACCTTATCTACCACTATTATTAACTTGTGTTCTTCTTGATGATTAATTCAGTAAGTGCACAAAGCAACCGGCGATTATCATGCCAACAGGCATGTCTTTTTCTTGGCTCACATGCTACAGGGACACTCATGTCGATTTTACTCTCACCTCACACGCATTTATCGATCACATTTATTTTCAAAACATGGTAACCCTACAAACCCACAACTAAGTCAGTTTTTAATGAATTCAGAATGCAAAACTGTGGAAATAGCAAGTTTAAAACCAATTTTAAACATTAAAATTGGTTAAAAATGGGCAATTCACCAGAGATCATTCAGATGTTGGGTTTATTAGCGTAACAATGCGAATCATCTCGCACACACATTTTTGGTTTGTTATTCACACTATGGAACCGCATTGATATGCATCAATGCAAATTCAGTTGCTCACACGTGCAAGCATTCGAATAAAGATGGAGTCAATGATGCAAAAGCATTTGGAACCCCTTTTGGGGCATGGAGTGTTTTATCTGGGTCTATTCACATCAGTTAGTCACACTAACAACAGTGTGGATCTTCTAAAAAAACTTGGGGGAAATCAAATATAGATTATCCTGGATTAAGTGGGTTTTTGGCATACACCCCCAAACTTAATCAGGTGCATTCAGGATGCATGTGAACAACAGAGATTCAACCCAGATTCATCCTTGATTATTTTCACAGTGTAAATAACACACACACACACACACACACACCCGACCAAAAATGAAAAAGCAAGAACAGCTTGATTAAAGGACTACAGAAAGAGATTGTCAAAGGGCAGCACCAGAAGCTGAAGGGGATGAAGCACCAGCATTGTCCCTGTTTACACTCAACAATGTGTACGACTCCATCTGCCACCACTCCCATCCAGTATGGCCAATGGCTTTAGGAAATTGAACAATGCAATCCAATAGGCTTTGCAGAGCTTCCTGCATTTCAACATGATGCAAATGTACACCAGTGATTGCCTCTTATGAGAAGACACTGTGCAAAAAGAAATCTTGATGAAAGGATGTTTTGCACAAAGATGTGTGTGCATTAGTAAACTGGACTAGAAAAGAACAAGATTGGAATGGAATGAAGGACACGAACACTTCAGAAAACTGTACATGCACCAGGGTTCATCAGTCGTTTGAGGGTGATGGACAGAAGGAGACTTCACCCCTACAAAAAGTGAATAAGGTGCCACCTCGTATA
Source organism: Sceloporus undulatus (assembly GCF_019175285.1). NCBI lineage: Eukaryota > Metazoa > Chordata > Lepidosauria > Squamata > Phrynosomatidae > Sceloporus > Sceloporus undulatus. The sequence continues at coordinate 1,656 of NW_024803525.1, read as the reverse complement.
CCTCTTGGGCTACCAGCTGCATTTCATGTTTAGGGGAAAAAAACATTTGGGCCCACTGAGCGTAGAAAAAGTAACCCTCCATGCAGCAAAATGGCTCACAGGACACCCTAGAAGCTTGGGGAAGGGTTATATTACTCTAAATATTTATTTCTTCTTGAATCATTTTATTCATCTGTCACTTTTAGATTGCTCACTAACTGAAGTAACCTGGTGCAGTCACAACAACATAGAAAATCACAACAAATCAAGAGTAATAGAAGACCGAAAGATAAAATAACCTAAATAAAAAGAGCAGGGCATTGCAAAGTCCAAACTTGTGGGGAAAAAACTTTTCAAGAATAAATATTATTGCAAAAGAAAAAAATGTGCCTATACTTTTTAAAAAAACACATGAGAAGTAAATAGAAAGAAATGTAGATGGGTAGGAGTAATTGGGACATAGAATTTCATATCTTGGTTCTTTGGTGTTTTCTAAGTTACTCAAACACTCGAAGCATATACTGAAAATCTGTTTTTCAGATTGTGCTTCTCTTCTTTTATATGCCATTTGGAGAAACTGGTTCAGTAAGAGAAATGATGACTGTTTTGTGCATCTGTGCATCCCCGTACATTCCGTCCTGCACCCTCAGAACATCTGGGCAGCAACTCCTTAGGGTGCCAGGGGCTAGGCTGTCCTCCACTACGAGGAGGACATTCTCCATCGCCGCCCCAGCCCTTTGGAACACGCTGCCCACAGAGCTCCGCTCGACCACATCCCTGGCCCAATTTAGAAAGGACCTGAAAACCTTTCTTTTCCATCTGGCATTCCCCGATTGAAGTCCAGTGGGCCTCCCTTCCTCTTCTGTGGCAAAGAGGACGGGCTAACGGGGGTTTTATACCGTTGTTGTTTTAACTGTATTGTTGTAATTTTTTGTATTTTATTATGCTGTAAACCGCCCTGATCTGTGGAAGGGCGGTATAAAAATAAAAATTTTATTTATTTATTATTTATTTATCTGTACAAGCAGCTGTATTGGCTAGAGCTGAATCAAAACTACTTACTTATTGAACATTTTCAGCAAAGTTAGAAAATGCTTCATTTTTTTGCCAGTTTTTCAGCACTCCTTGCAAAAATGTTTGCTCATTCATTCCTATTGTTGGTGTTTACCCTCCATGACTTCACTACATGTAGCTAAATCTAATTGGCCTGATCACATTGTGGCAGCACTCTCTCGCCAGCAGCCAAATAGTTAAGAGGAGGCAACCTGTGTTTAGGGCTGCTGTCAATAGCAGTTATTATGCTGATGACACTGTTGCTGTTTCCAAATAAAAGGCGCATAGATGAGGATGAAAATTAAAACCATGCCTGAATAAAAGCAGGATGCAGAATAAGTACAGCCGAAGTTATATGATTACATGGATTATAGCATAGATAGGAGGTTTGAATAACTCTTTAGAAAAAAACATCAGTTGTACAAGAGTGAATAAAATGCTGCAACAGAACAAGTCTTATGTTGCAGAGGGGACTTGTAGCCAGCTGTAAGTAGGAGGCAAAAAGCTGGGCCCTGATACAGATCTGTCTTCAGCATATGGACAGAAGGATAGTCCATTTTCATTCTCCCTCTAGATAAAACTGATAGGAAGACAGGTATAAATAAATAAAGGCTGGGGAGTTAA
>NW_024803524.1:0-7756 GCF_019175285.1 Sceloporus undulatus | reverse complement strand
CACAGGATAGGGTTCAATAGCATTGGAAACAACATTTTTTGGGGGGGAAGACGTTTTCTCTGGGGTCCTGGGGAGAGGGGGCTCTGTCTGGGTGGGGGAAAGAGCCAAAATCTAGGCCAAATCCAAGAGGAGGGAGATGGAGGGACCCCAAAGCCCCATCTGGGGAGACTGACACTTCCCTGGCAACCTGGGAACTAGGCTTAAAGGCCCACAGGATCCAAATTAAGCACCCCCCACACATACATACCTTTCCCTTCACAACAACCCTGTGGATGAGGACCAACAGAGAAACTCTCAGCCCCAAAAAGAACACCCTCCTCCGGGTTTTGTGAACATGCTGAACAGGCCTTGGACCCCCTTGAAAGGATATGGGTAAAAGGAGTAGAAGGACTAAAGGAGTGAAAATGTCAAGGAAAGAGAAGCATAAAGGGATGGCTGGGGGGGGGGGATCTGGAACCTGATCCAGGCACCTGTCCCCCAGAACCCATCATTAGAGCCTACCACAGATCACTGGGATGCTTTAAATGACTATTTCACTTTGCTAACTATTTTGTCTCTAAGATTACCACCATTCGCTCTGATAGTCCCTCCTGATTCCTCTTCTGCTCATAATCTTCTTTTGCCCTCCCCTAAAAAAAAAAAAATTCTGTGTTTCCTCCTGCTTCTTTGGATGAACTATCTACACCTCTGAACTCTTGCAAGCCTGCTACCTGTCCTCTTGATCCAATTCCTACTCGTCTTCTTATTTCTATAGCTCCCTCTTTTCTTCCCTCACTTCTCCATATCTTCAATCTCTCTCTCTCTCTCTCTCTACATGCTCCTTCCCTTTGGACTTCAAACATGCTCTCATTTCCCCAATTCTGAAAAAACCTTCTCTTGACCTCTCCTCTTTGTTTAGCTATCATCCGATTTCTCTTCTACCCTTTCTTTCTAAGGTTTTGGAACAGGTTGTTTATTCACGCTGTCTTGAGTTTCTTGAAGCCAACTCCATCCTCGATCCCTTTCAGTCTGGTTTCCGCCCAAGGCATTCTACAGTGACAGCTCTCACTAAGATCTCGAATGACCTTTTACAGGCCAAGGCTAATGGTCTTTACTCTGTTCTCATCCTTCTCGATTTGTCTGCAGCCTTTGACACCGTTGATCACTGTCTCCTAATTGACATACTCTCTGACCTTGGGTTCTCAGACTCTGTTCTCGACTGGTTTAGATCTTATTTGTCAGACAGATCTTTTGCAGTGGTTGCAGGTGGTCAGAATTCATCTCCTGTTCCCTTATCTGTTGGAGTTCCCCAGGCTCTGTTCTGGGTCCCCTTCTGTTTTCTCTCTACACACTGTCCTTAGGAAAACTCATCAGCTCTTTTGGTTTTTCCTACCATCTGTATGCCGATGACACCCAGTTGTATCTTTCCACCCCTGACATTTCTCCAAGGCTTGAACAGCAAGTTTCGTCTTGCCTTACAGCTGTCTCGCAGTGGCTGCGCCATCGGCGTTTGAAGCGCAACATGTCCAAGACAGAGCTTCTTGTCTTTCCTCCTAAGCCCACCCTTCAACACTCCTTTTCTGTCTCTGTGGACAACATTTCCATTCAACCAGTCCAGCAAGCCCGCAGTCTTGGTTTTATCTTTGACTCTTCTCTGTCGTGTATCCCTCAGATCCAGACCACAGCCAAGGCTTGTAGATTCTTTTTGTACAATATTGCCAAAATCCGACCATATCTCTCTGCCTCTCCTGCCAAGATCCTGGTCCATGCCTTAGTGGTCTCACGACTTGATTACTGTAACGTCCTCCTGGCTGGGCTTCCTCTTTCTCACCTCCATCCTTTAATCTCTGTCCAGCACTCAGCTGCACGCATTATCACTTCCACCCACCGCTCTGACCACATCTCTCCTGTGTTGGCATCCCTTCACTGACTCCCCCTCCCTTTCCGCATTCAGTATAAGCTCCTGCTGTCGACATTTAAAGCCCTCCATGGGCTGGCCCCTCCTTACTTATCAGACATTCTTCTCCTCACCTTCCCACTAGGGCCCTCCGTTCTGGTAGTCAAGGCATGCTGTCCCAGTCCAGAATTTCCTCTGCCCCATCCCGGATTTGCCCCTTTTCACTTGCTGCCCCCCCACTCCTGGAACCTTCTTCCCCTGCGAGCAAGAGCCATCACTTCTTTAACCAGCTTCAAAACAGAGTTGAAGACCATCTTGTTCAGGGCAGCGTTCCCAGGCATTGCATAATTGTCACTTGCTATTTGATGTTCTTTTCTTGGCTGTTTTATTGAATCATTTCCTGTATTGCTATGTATTTTATATGTTTTATCCTACTAGAGATCCCCCCTTCCCCAACACCACTCCCTTGTGTCGTGTCTTTTTAGATTGTAAGCCTGAGGGCAGGGAACCGTCCAATTAAAAAGAATGTATGTACAGCGCTGTGTAAATTTACAGCGCTTTATAAATAAAGGTTAATAATAATAATAATAAGATAATATGTCTCAGAAAAGAGCTGACTTGGATGCCAGCATTATTGCAGAGGCTATAGGTGAGGTGTCCAGTGACTCTGTGAATAAGATATCATACTGGATCAAATTGAATCTGTGAGTACTTAGGATGTGGACAAGCTCCTTGGAAGTGTGAAGAAGACAAGTGGTCCTCCAAGAAGGAGATGCACTTAGGACTCACCTGAGCTATATCATAGATGCATCTCTTAGGGAGGGCTATTTTCCATCTTGCTTAAAAGAAGCGGTGGTACGGACACTTCTGAAAAAGCCCTCCCTAGATCCCTTGGACATGAACAATTACAGACCGGTCCCCCATCTTCCATTTCTAAGCAAGGTGATTGAGAGGGCAGTTGCTCTTCAAGTCCAAGTGGTCTTGGATGAAACAGATTATCTAGACCCTTTTCAAATTGGCTTCAGGATGGGATACAGAGTCAAGATTGCTATGGTCTCTTTAGATGATCTCCGCTTAAGCATCGACAGGGGAAGTATGACCCTGTCAGTGCTTTTGGACCTCTCAGTGGCTTTCGATACCGTCAACCATGGTATCCTTCTGGAAAGCCTGAGGGAATTGGGGATCGGGGGCACTTCGTTGCAGTGGTTTTGGTCCTATCTCAGAAGCAGATTCCAGATGGTGATGCTTGGGGACAGTTGCTCCTCCAAAGGGGATCTTAAATTTGTCATCCTTCGTCGCATCATCCTGTCCTGAATGCTATTTAACATCTACATGAAACCGCCTGGAGAGATCATCTGGAGGTATGGGATGGGGTTTTATCAGTACGCTTATGGCATCCAATATCTCTCCATGCCCCAGACTTCAGTATCAACTAAGGAAGGCATCTCCCCTCTGAATGAATGTCTTGAGGGAGTAATGGGCAAAATGAGGAAATCAAATTGAAAGTGAATCCATTTAAGACAGAAGTACTTGTTTTTGGAGCCTCTAACCCAAGTATGGAGGTTTGTCTACCGCTCCTGGACGGGGTCACAGTTCCCCTAAAGGACTCTTTTTGCAGTTTGGGGGTGCTCCTGGTTCCTTTGCTCCAGATGTCAGCTCTGATAGATGCGACGGCCAAGAGTGCTTGTTATCAGCTTCACTTGATACACTAGCTGCGCCCTTTCCTGGAACCTGAAGACCCCAAAACTATGGTTCATGCACTGGTAAGCTCACATCTTGACTTCTGCAATGCGCTCTACATAGGGCTACCCTTGCAGTTAGTCTGGAAATATTGTGTCCAGTTCTGGGCGCCACAATTCAAAAAGGACATTGAGAAACGGGAGCGTGTCCAAAGAAGGGCGACTAAAATGGTGAAAGGTCTGGAAACCATGCCCTATGAGGAACGCCTTAGGGAGCTGGGTATGTTTAGCCTGGCGAAAAGAAGGTTAAGAGGTGATATGATAGCCCTGTTTAAATATTTGAAGGGATGTCATATTGAGGAGAGAGTAAGCTTGTTTTCTGCTGCTCCAGAGACTAGGACCCGGAGCAATGGATGCAAGCTGCAGGAAAGGAGATTCCACATTAGGAGGAATTTCTTGACAGTAAGGGCTGTTCGACAGTGGAACACACTTCCTAGGAGTGTAGTGGAGTCTCCCTCCTTGGAGGTCTTCAAACGGAGGCTGGATGGCCATCTTTCGGGGATGGTTTGATCTGGATTTCCTGCATGGCAGGGGGTCGGACTGGGTGGCCCTTGCGGTCTCTTCCAACTCTATGATTCTATGGAAGTCAAAATCTATCCCAGAAAAGGAGGTTGCCTGAAGGCCTGAGACTGGTCCATTGCGACCTCCGACTGATATTCCTTGCCTAAGGATCCAGACTGCCCCATTGGGATCTCAGGCTGATGCTCCTTACCTGAAGCATTGAGACTGGCCTATTGGGACTTTAGGCTGTGGCTTCTTTCCTGAAGTCTGTAGACTGGCCCATTGTAACTTCTGGCTCATGCTCCTTACCTGAAGGACTGGGACGAGACTATTGTGAGTTAAGGCCTATGCTCCTTGCCTGAAAGATTGAGACAGGACTATTATGAGTTCAGGCTGGTGCTCCTTACCTGAAGGATTGAGATGTTACTGTTATGACTTCAAGGTGGAGCTCTTTACCTGAACTATTTAAAGTGGCCCATTGCAACCTCAGGCTGATGCTCCTCACCTGAAGCATTGACACTGTCCCATTGTGATCTCAGAATCATAGACTCACAGAATCCTAAATAATAATAAATAAATTATTTATTTATAGCCCGCCTTTCCTCAGATCAAGGCGGGTTACAAGAAGTGCCATTACAAGATAAAAGTACAATAAAAACACAGTAAGTATACATTAAAATAGCAATCACCAATACAATCAATGCAAACAACAACATAACAATATCCAGCTAGCTTAGGATGTACAACAACAGTAACAGTAAAGGGAAAGAGGGAGACTAACAGGGAACAGTTAGGGGAAGGCTTGTTGGAACAGGAAGGTTTTTAATTCCTTCCTGAACCGATCAAGGGAGGTGGCCAAGCGGAGCTCACCGGGAAGCGAGTTCCAGAGCTGGGGGGCCGAGATGGTAAAGGCCCTACGCGATGTTGTGGCACATTTCGAGTCTGGAACTCTTAGCAGATGCTTCCCGGCTGATCTGAGTGTGTGGGGCGGATTATATGGGGAGAGGCGGTTCTCCAAGTACCCTGGGCCCAAGTCATTTAGGGCTTTATAGGTAATAACCAACACCTAGTATTGTACTCGGAAGTGAATAGGCAGCCAATGTAGATCTTTTAATACTGGTGTTATGTGGGTGGCCCTGGAAGATCCAGTGACCAACCTAGCTGCCATGTTTTGAACCAACTGTAGCTTCTGAGTATGGTACAAGGGTTGCCCCATGTAGAGCGCGTTACAGAAATCTAAACGAGAGGTTACCAGAGCATGTACCACCGTTTCAAGGTCCCTCCGGCCCAGGAAGGGTCGCAGCTGGCGTATCAACCGAAGCTGATAACAGGTGCTCCGGACCGTCGCATCCACCTGAGATGTAAGGTGGAGCGACGAGTCCAGGAGCACCCCCAAGCTGCGAACAGAGTCCTTCAAAAGAAGCGTGACCCCGTTCAGGACAGGTAGACAAACATCCAATCCCGGACCAGGGGAACCTATCACAAGCACTTCCGTTTTCTCTGGATTCAAACTGAGTCTGTTTTCCCTCATCCAGCCCATTATCGAGTCTAGGCAGGCATCAAGAGGAGAGATGCCATCCCTGGTCACTGCATCAGTCAGAGACACAGAGAAATATATTTGGGTGTCATCAGTGTACTGATAACACCATGCCCCGTGTCTCCAGATAATCTCTCCCAGCGGTTTCATGTAAATGTTAAATAGCATGGGGGACAGAATGGCTCTCTGAGGGACACCAGATGTAAGTACCCTCTTGTCGGAGCACACGTCCCCCAGCTGCACCATCTGGAATCTGCCCGAGAGGAGGTACGAATGGAACCACTGGAGCGCAATGCCCCTGATTCCCAACTCCCTCAGGCGTTCCAGAAGGATACCGTGGTCAATGGTATCAAAAGCCGCTGAGATGTCCAAGAGCACTAACAGGGACACGCTACCCCTGTCCATGCCCAGACGGAGATCATCGACCAGGGTGACCATGGCAGTCTCAGCTCCGTAGCCCGCCCGGAACCCGGATTGAAATGGGTCCAGATAATCCGTTTCCTCCAAGATCGATTGAAGCTGGATTGCAACCGCCCTCTCGATCACCTTCCACAAGAAAGGCAACAGCGAAACAGGCCAATAATTATTATGCATCAGGGGGTCTAGAGAGGGCTTTTTTAACAGCGGTTTTACAACGGCCAATTTTAAGCTGGCTGGAAATTGCCCTTCCCTAAGAGATGTTTTGATTATGCGGTGCAACAGAGTTGTTACAGCCGCACTCCCCTGAGCCGCTAGCCATGAGGGACAGGGATCGAGAGAGCAAGTTGTCTTCCTAACACTTCTAAGGATCTTGTCCACATCCTCGGTACTTACAGACTCAAAATGATCCAGTACAGTTGAGTCCACGGAAGCTCTGGAGACCTCTACTCTGGTTTCTGAACAAATAATGGCATCTATATCAACCCTTATCCGAGAGGTTTTATCCACGAAGAAGTTGTTAAATTCGTTGCAGCAGGCCTTGGATGGTTCCAAAATAGGGTTCAGGGAGGAGGGTAGCTGAGCTCCTACTCCAATAGGAGCCCCGCTCGTACCAAGAGTGACACCCGCCTCCTCCTTGACTGAGACATCCCCCATACCCATAACCTCTGTTTCATTGTCCAACAGCTCTTATTGTCAGTTAATTCCTCCTAATGTTGAGGTGGAATCGCTTTTCCTGGAGCTTGCATCCATTGTTCCAGGTCCTGTTCTCTGGAGCAGCAGGAAACAAGCTTGCTCCCTTCCAGATCCTTCACCGTTTCAGTCGGACTCCTTTGGACATGCTCCTGTTTCTCAACATCCTTTTGGAATTGTGGGGCCCAGAACTGGACACAGTATTCCAGGTGGGGCTGACCAGAGCAGAATAGAGTGGCATTATTACTTCCCTTGATCTAGACGCTATACTTCTATTGATGCAGCCAAAAATTGCATTGGCCTTTTTAGCTGCCGCATTGCACTGTTGTCTCATATTCAGCTTGTGGTCTACTTGAACTCCTAGATCCATTTCATACGTCTTTTCATTCATCCATCCTGTATCTGTGCATTTCATTTTTCTGCCCTTAATGCAGTACCTTACATTTCTCTGTGTCGAATTTCATTTTCTTAGCTTTGGCCCAGTTTTCTAGTCTGTTCATTTTGAATTTTGATCCTGTCCTCTAGGGTTTTAGGTACTCCTCCTAATTTGGTGCCATCTGCAAATTTGATAAGTATGCCCCTATTTCTGTCATCCAAGTCACTGATAAAGATGTTGAATAGCACTGTACCCCAGGCAGAACCCTATTGAACACCCCACTGGTCACTTCTCTCCAGGATGAAAAGGAGCCATTGTTCAATATCCTTTGGGTTTGGCCAGTCAACCAATTACAAATCTATGTAACAGTTGCCTTGTCTAGCTTGTTTCATGTTTTTGTTTTACGTACTGTTTAATTTGGTTAACTGCTATTAAGGGACATATCTATGAGATTCTGTGATATCAGGTGCACTATAAACCTTTTAATAAATGAACAGTTGTTGCAATCCTATATATCCATATTATTAGACGTAACTCCAGAGAATGTTAGCCTTTTGGATGCCACAAGGTTCCTCTCATTCTTCAGAGCAAGAAGCAACACCTCAGCTGCCTTCTAG
>NW_024803523.1:0-7756 GCF_019175285.1 Sceloporus undulatus | reverse complement strand
ACAACCAGGTGGTGAGTTCAAGCCAGAGGTGAAGAGCTACAACTCCCCTCATCCCTGACAGAAAAAATAAGTTAAGTTAGAACATATATGAAAACACAGACACACAAACACCAGCACAATGATGAACACTATCCGGTGTATTGTATAAGATGAGCCTTATATCATTACTCATCATGCGCCTGTTGGAATAGCAAAGTCTTCGTTTGTCTCACTCCTGGACAATGCTGTAATTGACCAGAGACTAAATATACAATTTTAAAGTAGCAGAGACACTTCTCAACCAAAGTATAGAGTCCTTTATTCATAAAAGCTTTGGCAGATGATGATAATGATGATAATTTATTTCTTATCTGCCTCTCCCCATGGATTGAGGCAGGGAGCAACAACAATTAACAGGTGAACAACATCAGTTAAAATACATCAGTTAAAATTCACATCGATTTAAAAAGACAAATAGGATATACACATATTAAAACAATCCACATTTAAAATTCATAGTTTAAAAATCATCTGGATAAACCTGCCAGAACATATTGGTCTTTAATTCTGTTTTGAATTCAGAGAGCGTGAGATCAACTCAATTGCAAAAAGAGAGATAACAAAGTAGCACCATTGAGCACAGGTATTCCTACCCAGATGTAGTTGTTATGCAACTATATCTCTTATGCCAGTATGAAAAAAAAAGGCACAGCAGTGATATGCAAATAGTTCTCATCATAGAAACCGGAGAAGCACCTCAGACTAGTGACAGAAAATAATTATTCTATGTTCTGGTTGGGCCTTTATAAAAGATTACCTCCAAACACAAGCATGGCTATTTATATAACTATCGCTTGGATGGTTCTTTTTTGAGTTTTTTGAGATTGACCAGGTCTCATGCGGCCCATCCGCAATATGTTTAAGGTCAGAAATTATGTGACTGCTGCATGACTTCTGTTTGTCGCCATATTATTGGCGAACCAGAGGGAGGTAATCATTACGAGATTATTTCGACTGTCCCATTATGTACATCAAGTACAACACAAGTATTACAATCAAGAATGACAATATGACAATTATAAAAGTTAAAAATGGCAAGCATGTATATCCCTGGGTGAATTTTACCCTAGTTGGGTATATATTAGAAGATCTTAGCTTCAGTGCCGTGATGTACTCCCTTTCTGTCATATCTCTTTCCACCCATCCAACTATTGTTGACCCAATAGTTTACAAATACTGGAACGCCATTGCCCTGGCAAGGGAAGTCTCCCCACCTTCGCATGGTTTTTTCTCTATTATTTGGAACCTGTATTTTTTTCCTCTCATTTCCTACTTCCTTATTCTCTACCTCCCCTCCTATATTCATCTTGGGTATTGTATCCTCTGTTCCTCCAGCTGTTATCCAACATTTTCCTATCTCTTTACTGATTCCCAACTCCCCTGCTATTTTTCTGATTATACCATCCAGAGATTCTGCTATTTTCTGCACCAATTTGCATCTTAGTTCCATAACAGTTTGTTCTAATTTAGTGATACCCAGGCCACCATCCTAGTTCCTAGGCCACCATCCTTGTTCCTAGGCCACCATCCTTGTTCCTAGCAAATACAAAGTCTGTACAAGTGGAGGCTGGCAAATGCAGCCATTTTTTTGATTTCGGCCCTTATCTTATCATCCAATTTTTTCAAAGCAAATTTGGATATACCTGACTGTACAGTGAGGTATATCAATCTGGGTATCACATATTTTTCTAATATTTCCACTTTTTGTGTTGGTTTTAAGGCCGCTTTATCAATTCCTTGAATTCAGTTTTCCACAGTGTTAGTTGTATCAGTTTTACAAATACCCACCCATGGGTCACATTTGACCCCCAAATACCCAAATATCCAATCTCATCACCAGGTTGAATCCATTGTATTTCCTCTGCTCCAACTTTCCATGTTTTAGCATTGTTTACCACATATGAATCTTTTGTTGGTTTCAAGTAAAAACCGTGGGGTTTTGCTGTTTGTACTTTTAGACCAATCATTTCACAGAATTCTTTTAGAATTCCCAGATTCTTTCCCATATTCCCATAATTGCTACTTAGTAATACTATGTCATCTGCAAAGGCAAGGGTACCTATTGACCAGTTTTCTTCTTTAATCCCTCCTCCTCTTCTTTCAATTTCCATTACCAATGGGTCCATAGCCAAATTGAACAACCATTGTGACATTGAGTCTCCTTGTTTTGGGTCTCCTTTATACATTTCAAAGCTACTTTTCCCCAAATCCCCCCTTTGAATACACTCATTCCTCCAAATTTGCAGCTTTGACTTTTGTGGCTTTGTTTATTCACAGAATATATTAATATGTTCTCTCTAGGAATATCTAGGTCCTCCAGTGCAACTCTATGGTCAATTCTAACCAATACTTGCACTGAAGGACCTAGAGATTCCTAGAGAGAACATTCCACTAGGCCTTTGTAGCTCCTCCAGTGCAATTCTATGGTCAATGTCTGGCAGATGTTGACCACAGAGTTGCACTGGAGGATCTAGATATTCCTAGAGAGGTATTCTCTCAGGTAAAAACAGTGTTTTTGTTATTTGCCGTTTCCCCACATTCACGGGGGTCCTGTGCCCCTAACCCCAGTGAATGTGGAGGGACTAGTGTACTTACTAATAATAAGCATGTGATATATGCTCCTGTCCATTAAAAAGACGTGGTATAATACATTGGCATCATTAACACATATATGAAGCTGCCTAACCTCATTGACCCAGGGTCCTATGACTGAACCACCCTGTATGCATTTTTAGGGAGGTATTTGCTTTCTCATGAGTTGCAGCACCAACTGTGGACCACTTCCCAGTTTCTCCTCCTCATTATGAGGAAGATCATATATTGTGTGTTAGTGTCTTGGTAGCAAACTCAGCATACACTTTTATAATGTTAATGTAAATACAGTGTGCCCGCATCATATGCATTATACAGTGCTGCCGTACGCCAGAAGGAGTAATGGTGCACACACCTGTGGCGTGCACATGCCACTGCACCACCATGAGCATGAGCCTCATTACTTCAAGCATACGTGGAAATTTCTTTTATGTTTGTATGAGGGGGCCCAGAATGGATCCCTCACGTAAAAGAAAGGACCACTGTACTAGATGCTGCTTCTTCTGCCTCCTTTGGGATGCCTCTTTTTAAATATAAAAGTTATTTTGGATTGTTAGGAAAATATTAAATATTTTCACGTAGCATTTAAAGTCCTAGTCACTTAAACTGGTAGAAGGCAATAAAAAGAGAAGAAGACAGTACACTAGATGGCTAGACTCAATCAAGGAGGTGACAAACCTAAATCTACAAGACCTGAGGAGAGCAGTGGAGGACAGTGATGCTTGGAGATGTTTCATCCACAGGGTTGGCATGAGTTGAGATCAACTCGAGGGCAGCTAACAACAACACTATCTTCCACATGAAGTTAAGTCTGGCTAGCTGACAGTCAAGCTTAGAAAAGTTACTTCTTTTCAATACAATTCTAGAATACCCCAACCAACAAGACCAAGAGTGATAAAACTCCACACATGGCTGAATACTTTTGTCATTCAAGAAACAAACTTTGACAGTAGAGGAAAAAGGAAAACCATCTGTTTATTTTTGCCTTTTATGGGGCTTTATAGACTGGCATTAAGAGCCGACATTGGGGCTGGAGTGGGGGCATGGTGACCACCCGCCGCTAGCCCTGATGCTGGAGTAACACCATTTCTGCGGTGCAGCATTTATACATGTAGTGCTGCAGAAATGATGAAAAACCACCACTGCCATGGCTTTGGGTCAGTTTTTAAAAGAGCAGCGTTTCCCCAGTTCTTTTAGAGCTGGCAAATGACCAAATCGGGGCCACAGCGTTTGGCAAGCAAAGAGATAGCACAAAGCTGCTCCTTTGGATCCACCTCAATATTTACTTTGGGCTTTTAAAAAAATCAGATCATACTATATTTATATTGCCATAACTAGCTAAGAAAAATATTTGTGTATATGAAGGCCCCATATTATTTCCCAAAAAGGTGAAATCATTTTTGCTCTTGCAGAAGTTGAAACAACAGCTAGATATGATAATGCAATTCAATCAAGTTCTCAAATAAATAAACAAACAAATAAATAAAGGATGTCCAGATGATGACGCTGTCAGGTAATTTTCTCTCCATTACTGGGGATATGGGTGGTGTAGGGGAGATCTTCAGTCCAGAAATGGGGGGATGGATGTTTAGTCTAGAGAAGAGAAGATTAGGAGGTGATATGATAGCCCTGTTTAAATATGTGAAGGAATGTCATATTGAGGAGGGAGGAAGCTTGTTTTCTGCTGTTCCAGAGACTAGGACCCGGAGCAATGGATGCAAGCTACAGGATTCCAGCTCAACATTAGGAGGAATGTCTTGACAGTAAGGGCTGTTCGACAGTGGAACACACTCCCTCGAAGTGTAGTGGAGTCTTCTTCTTTGGAGGTCTTTTAGCAGAGGCTGGATTGCCATCTGTCGGGGATGCTTCGAATGAGAGCTCCTGCATGGCAGAACGGGGTTGGACTGGGTGGCCTTTGTGGTCTCTTCCAACTCTATTATTATATGATTCTAATGTTTGATGACTATGTTTACTTGATTCAGACAAATATGTCAGTTAAAAGGCTTTTCAATGAATTATTGGGTTGGTTTTCATTAACTTAAACTATTTTGCAAGGAGGACTTACAAAAGGCAGTTTTAGACAGCAACCCAACTTTCTGAAATCAAAATAGTTCTACAAATCTGCATTAGTGAGAGCAGCAAGTAATCCTCACTGGGTACAGTAAAATTCAGTGCTAGATGTATCCCTTCCTTCCTTCCTTCCTTCCTTCCATTCATCCATCCATCCATGGCAGTTATGCTGGAAGAGAAAAAGAGTGAAATGTTTCAGAATGAGGGCAATATCGTGAAACCCAAAGAATTTGATCCATGCTGAAGGTGAGTTGGGAATATTTTATCTGAAATACTTGTCACCAGAAGTATTTGTATCCTCAAAGCTATCAGGAATCCAATCAAATCCATAAGCCTACTAGGGCAGACCCTCTTAATCAGACTCCCACCCCTGCAGAAGCTCTGAGTCCCAATAAGTCAAAACCCTACCAGACAGTGATTAGTCCATGACAAAGGACCTACAGAGAGTTCCTCCATTCCCAGATCACCATCATCCTGCCCAGAGCAAAAAACCAGGTCCAGAGTGTGTCCCGCAAAATGGGTGGTACCAGATATTATTTGGGACATTTCCATGGTTATCATGGCAAACATGATGTCCTGAGCTGCTCCTGACAGAGCAGTCTTTGCGTGGATGTTGAAGTCCCCCAGGACAACAAGCTGATGGGACTCCAGCACCACTGCAGAGACCAACTCAGCTAGCTCAGGAAGGGAGACTGTTGTGCAGCAGCATGGGAGGTACACCAGCAGAATCCTTAATCTGTCCCAGCCACTCCCCTTTAAGTAGGCGCACTCATACCCAGTATGGGACAGGGCACCTAGTAAGAGAGATAAAGTCCTGACAGACCACTGCAATATATGTGTAGAACTTATACACATAACCTGAAGGAAATTTTATACACAATATTTTTAGCATTTTCTGCATGAAGCAAAATTTGTTTACACAAAACAATTAGAAAGCCAAGATGTCACTATCTCAGCCTCCCACATGGATGATTTTGGAGGATTTTGAATTTCAAATAAGGGATACTCAACCTGGACAACGAGATGAAGGTAAACTGCTGACATTTGCCAGAGATTCCAGGACTGAAAGGTGGAATAGTTAATTAGTGTCTAATAATCTAATATGCACAAAAGCCAAGGTGCTCTTCCTTGAAATGCATGACAGCCCAGTGCTCAAGATGGAAGTGGCACAACCTTGTCCAGCAGGGATAGCAAAGAGGAGGAGGAGGAGGAACAGAGCAGCCCATTGGTTCAAATGGTACAGGGCCAGGCAAACAGTATGGCAAGTAAACTGACTGCCACAGAGAAAAGGCCAGCACATCACAAGATGCTGGAAGCTAATACCGACATACCCATATTCAGCAGTCCTTTTCAAGGGTTACAACTAATTAACACTTTCTACCATCTGGACAACTGTCTCTCTTTTTTCTGAGGATTTGACTGTATATCATCCAAGTGTCATGAATGCCCTTGTTCCCTCTGTCTGCCACAGGACCTTTCTCCTCCATCTGACCTTCAATTACTGAGATTTCCTGCATAAAATTGAGAGAGGGAATTTGCCCCAAAGTAAGGACTGGCCATTGGATTCTTTGTCTCAAGGCTTGACCTTCTTGCACCACCCCAACAATTTACCTGTTTTGGGTTGCTAAATGGGTGCAGTGCTCCCTGAAATAGAGAGAAGGAAAGCTGTGTTAGCCTCTCCCTAAATGGTACATATGACTGAGAGTTGCATTATAAAGAGGGGAAGGTGTCAGTTGTCTGGAGATGGGACACAGGGGGCTTCATGAGCCTTTCTGGGATGTAGGCAAGCTTTGCAATGAGCAGAGTCTATACTGGCTGCCTTCATGGCATCTGTAGTAGTTTCAATGCCTCTATTTTTCAGTCCAAACACTCTCTGAATAGGATTGGTCAGATGGGAACTGATCTGTGCCTTCAGGACTCCAGTACTGGGCTCTTGTCCTGAAAAATAAGGGAATGGGAAATCCAGACAGGACAGAGAGTGTTTCCCTTTCTCTTGCCTAGACCTCTGCACAAGATTGGTCGAGAAAATATTAAAGAAGGGATCAAAGAGAACCAATGATTTGGAAGTATAACCTGTCTCTCTTGTATTTTTCTCTTGAAATCCATTCCAACCTTTGAGCTGGGGTTCACTTAACACTTACCGCTCCCAGAGCTCTTGGATCCTTGGTCACTCACTAAAAAGGAGAGAAAAGACAGAGGGTCAGTTCTTTAGACAGGAAAGAGTTTGGATGTTTACATTTTCCCACTTTTTTCAGGACAGATGTGTCCATGCGCACATGCTGCAGCTCCTTTTTGTGCTTTCTGGGGGCCAGATCAGGGCCATGGCATGAGGTTGCTGCAGCCCTGATTCAGCCAGTAAAGGGGCGGCTGCAGACTTTGGGGCAGTCTGCATAGCCCCTGAGTAGCATCAGCCACCTTTTCCCCCCTACGATGGTCACATTTGACCCTCCTAGCCATTGTTTTGAACAGGCTTTGGCAATACTTTTGTCTGCCACAGCAAATTAAAGCAAATCAATCATCAATCAGATAGCTGAACCCATTCCATTTGTGAAAAATGAAGGTGTTTAAATCTGTACAGTGTATATATTCAACTCTAAAAGCAGCACATTGTGTGGAATCACAGAAGGCTGTAATAATAATAATAATAATAATAATAATAATAATAATAATAGTAATAATATCCCGCCTCACCAAGCAGATTGAAGTGGTTAACAATAATAAAACAACATTAAAATACAGTAAAACATCATAATCCATAAAGCAGTCAAGACTGACAATATGTCGGACCTCCTCCAGCAGGCTATTCCATAAATTGGGAGCAGCAGCAGAAAAGGTCCTCTGGGTAACTGCTGCCAGCCTAGGCGGGTTACAGACGGGCAGGGGAGGACGTCTTGGAGGTGTATTCAGCTGAATGCGGAGCCTCCAGACGGCCCGCCCCGGGGGCGTGCTTCAGGTGTTGGAGCTTCCACACGGGGGGCAGTGAAGACGCCTCACCTGGGTCCGTTTCAGACCCGGAGCTTCCATACCGCCGCCTCGGAGGACGCTGCAAAAAGAG
>NW_024803522.1:0-7762 GCF_019175285.1 Sceloporus undulatus | reverse complement strand
CGTTCCAGAGTGAACCAACACCTTGTATCTTGCCCAGAAACTAATGGGCAGCCAGTGGAAGGATTTAAGAACCGGTGTAATGTGGGCAGTTCTAGAAGTGCCTGTAACCAACCTGGCTGCCATGTTCTGTACCAATTGAAGTTTCCAAACTTGGCACAAGGGTAGCTCCATGTAGAGTGGGTTACAGAAGTCAAGCCAAGAGGTGACCAGCGCATGTACTACTGTTTCAAGTTATCCCTGCTCCCTGCCCCATGTCTCTGAATGATCTTACCCAGCAGCTTCATGTAAATGTTGAATAGCATTGGGGACAGAATCACGCTTTGAGGGATGCCCGACTTGAGCTCCCTCTTGGACAAAGAACTGTCCCCAAGTGACAGGAATCTGCCTGAGATGTAGGACCTGAACCACTGGAAAGCAGTGCCCCAATTCACAACTCTCCCATATGTTCCAGAAGGATACTGTGGTCAGTGGTATTGAAGGCCGCTGAGAGGCCTTCAATAGCACCAGCAGGGTCACACTTCCCCTTTTCAAAGAGCTGTCGATGCTCAAACGGAGGTCATAGACTAAGGTGACCAGGGTTGTCTCAGCTCTGTAACCCGTCCTAAATTCAGTTTGAAATGGATGTAGAAAAATCCATTTCTTCCAAGACTGCTTGGAGTTGAATGGCGACTTCCCTCTCCATTACCTTGCCTAAGAATGGTAAGAGCCAAACTGGCTTGTAATTGTTTCTGTCCAGAGGGTCAAGGGAAGGCTTTTTTTAGAAGTGGTTTAACCACCGCCTCTTTGAGGCAAGATGGAAGACAGCCTTCCCTGAAAGATGCATTAGTTGTGTTTTCAGCAGCATCTTGATGGTATCTCCCCTCTGGACGGCCAGCCAAGACGGGAAAGGATCAAGAGAGCAAGTCCTCTTTATCATACTCCCAAGGAGCTTTTCTACATCCTCTGTACTAACTGACTCAAATTGATCCAGAAGAACAGTATAGACGGAGGCTCTGGATACCTCTCCTGTCACCTCTGTCATAAGGCCGGCATCCAAATCGGCTGTTATGTGAGAGATTTTGTCTGCGAAGTAGTTATTAAAAGTATCACATCAGGCTTTTGTAGGTTCTAATAAAGAGTTCAGGGTTCTAGAAGCTATATATTAAATGGGACAATGTTGAAAAATATGTAGTTTGGCAAATAGGTGATATAACCCAAGAAAAAGGTTTAGTTCACAGAGACTGGAAGAATCTTAAAGTAAAAGTTGAAAGAATAGATGTGTATATGCAGAACATGTTCATGTCTATAGACTTCACTGTCAAACATACTGGTGGTGACCAGATGACAGACAAGCGTCGGTGGGACCCCAAAAACCATCAACCAACTGGAAAAGGAGATTCAACAGAGGGAAAAAGACCAAAGATTGTGATGAACTATCTAGAGAATGGGATGATTTTGATAAGGGACACTTTACGGTCTACAGAAGAAGATGTAAAGATTGCTCAGCGCACTCAAGGAATGTGGTCCAGTGAAACAGGAGGAAGCAAAGGCTTTTTACTAGATGAGGTGTTAAGTCCACAGCTGGTAAAAAGAAACACGTGGTCAGTTACAAGGACTGATCCAGAGAAGACTCCTAAAAAGGACAAGGATATAATTGAGTTGATAGATTGGAAAACCAATATATTGTAGTTTGCCATTAGTATAATGGAAGATGAAATGTTTTCAAAACCATACTGGGAACGGGGCAAAGTGGTTGGAGATGATGCTCCATCAATAAGAGAAAAGGGTTAAAAGATTAAATATGTTTGATAAAAACATTTAAATGGAACATATAAAGATCTAAAGTTGGGGAAAAGGTTATTTAAGTGTTATTAAAATATTAAAACCCAACAAGTGATAAGGGATATGGTTATAATATGCTAAACTTATAAGAAAATGATGGTAAGTTGTTATAACAGGTAAAACTGATATTAGACATATGTTTAAAAGGGGAACATACAGGAAAATACCAAAGATATTTAAGTTGGTTATTGATAAAACAAGTATATGGAATATATCACATGTGTCACCTGATGTGTGTATAATGTTATATATAATGGGTAAGTATAATTGATAACTGGGAGTTCCTTGGACCATAGAACCGTTTGGTTCTGTGTCTCAATGAACCTATTAAAGGGGGGAGGTGTGTGATGGACTGACTTCCAAACCAGCCAATCAGAAGCCAGAGACTCTAAGCCAATCAGGTGCTGGCTGAGGAGTCTGAAGATTCCGCTTGGCAGTTGGGTGGAGTCAGTTAGGGTTTGCAATCCTGAGGGATGAAGCGGGAGTTCAGTGGGAGATAGTCATAGAGAGGATGGGAACAGTAGAGTCCAAGAGAGGAGTGGGTTCCCATAGTTCCTGAGGGATGGTTACTTAAGGAACTGCTTTGTCCAGAGAGGGACAGGATTAGTTCTGGAGAGTCTGGAGAAGAGAGACTCAGGGGAACCAGACTCAGGAAGAGGGGTTTTTCAATTATATTGTTGTTTAACCAGCCGCTTGGTCTGTGTTTTAAAATCCATCCACACGACTGTCCTTCAAACACCCAAAGAAGTGTCGGGTCAAAATAGAAGAGAGGATTGTGAATCGTTACATCATCTATTAGAGATTTAAATCTGATTCTAGGTCTTTTCCTGCCCAGATGGACTTTGAAGGTCCTTCTGCCGTTCTAAAAATGGTTTGTCATTAAGAAGGATAGTATAGTCTGAAATGAAAACAGTAATTTAGGCAGTACATTCATTTTAACTGCCGCAATCCTTCCCAAGAGGGACAGGTTGAGTTTAGCCCATCTATTGGGATCTTGGTTGATATCACCCCATATTTTCTTGTAGTTGTTTTTAAAGAGGTCTTGGTTTTTAGAGGTGAAATCAACACCTAGATATTTGACCTTTTTCCTACTTTAAAGCCAGTCACTTTTTGTAGATTTTCCTGATCTTTTGTTAAATTCATGGGTAAAATGTTTGTCTTACCCATTTTAATCCGGAAACCTGAATGCTGTCCCTATTCCTTTAATTTATAAAGCAGGGGATTAACACTTTCTATTGGGTCAGATAAGTATATCACCACGTCATCTGCGTATAGTTTAAGTCTGTACTCTTTTATTTCCAGGCCTTTGGTCTTCTTATCTTCTTTAATGCTAGGACTCAGAGTCTCTAAAGTGGCCATAAATAATAAAGGTGAGAGGGGTATCTCTCATTACAGGTAACGCCTTTGCTTTTCCCCCATTAATAATAAGTCTCAATGTTTGTTTTCTATAGATTGCATCTATCCAGCTGATAAAGTTATCTCCTAGAACCATTTTTCTTAAGGTTTCCATCATGAAGTTCCAATTAACTTCATCGAACGCCTTTTCGGCCTCAAGAAAAATCATAGCTGCTTTTTTATCTATTTTCTTCTCATAGAAGTCTATAATATCTATTAAATTCCTCGTGTTGTTTCTAAGGTGCCTTTTTGGGAGGAATCCCCTTTGGTCTTCCTTTATGATATTTTGTAGGGTTTTTTAAAATCTTTCTGCTAAGACCATTGCAAATATTTTATAATCGTTGTTAAGGAGAGAAATGGGTCTGAAATGTTTCACCTCCAGCAGCTCCTTACTTTCTTTAGGAATCAGTGCAATATCATCTATCTTCCAAGAGTCAGGCGTTCTTCTTTGTGAGGCTCTATTCGTGATTTCTACTAGGGGTGTAATTAGCTCTTTCTGTAAGCTCTTGTAATACATTGTGCTTAGGCCATCTGGCCCTGGCGCTTTGGGTGCCTTGGTTTTACTGATTGCTTCTTGCACCTCAGGAGCCGTTATTGGATTATTAAGTTCGATCCTCTCTTCTTCATCAATCTTTACTACATCTTGTCTGTCCAAAAATTCTTGTATCCTCTCCTGGGAAATATATTCTTTTTTCTATAAATTTGTGAAATATTTGTATAAACATTCTTTCATATGTTTTTGGTTGGAATAAATCTCATCCCCTTCTTTAACACTTGAAAAGATCCGTTTCTCTTTTTCCTTTTTCAGTTTCCATGCAAACCATTTGCCAGGTTTACTATCATTCTCAAAGTCTTTCTGTTTGATGTATCTTGATTTTTTCTCCTGGTCTTCTATTAGCCTTGTGGATATTTCCTTTTGAATCTTCTTAATCTGTTGTTGAATCATTTTGTTTTGGGGGTTTTCTTTAAGTAATTGGTCCTTATCCTTTAACTTTTCCTGTAGTTCTTTTTCTATTTTCGTTTCCTTTCGTAAGATTGTTCCAAAGAGAAACCCCTCATTACCTCTTTGCTTGTGTCCCAGACGATCTCTGGGCTGACTTCTCCATTCAGATTTTCTTCAAAGAAGGATTTAAGTGGGTTTGTTTTTGCTTTATCTAGACTTTTTTCGTCTTTTAACAAAGTCTCATCTAGTCTCCATATCAGTTCCTTAGGTTTATTCTTCAAAGACAATAAAATAGGGTTGTGATCCGATAAGATTTTTGGTAGGGTTTCTCCTGCTTCCACCATTTTGCTAATAGTCGAGGAAGTCAGGAACATATCAATTCTCCACCAGGATTGATGGGTGTTTGCAAAGAACGTAAATCCTTAGACAGACCATATTGATTCTCCAGTATCTTCTAATGTGAATGCTTCTTTTAATTCAAAGAAAGATTTAGCAATTTCCCTTGCTTTAAGTATGTTTTGTTGTCTGCTTTCTATCTATCTGGGGGTCTATCAATCTATTCCAATCTCCCATCATTAAGGTCCTATCGCTCATACGGTCTGGCATTTGTTATTTCTATTTTCCAAAGAACAGGCCTTTATTTTCTAAGGGTACATAAACTCCCACCATTAGGATCCTTTGGTCTTGTAAAGTAACTTCTACACCAACCAAGTATCCATTGGGGTCTGAGAATATCTCTTTAGATTCTCATTTATCCTTTCCATAAATCACTACACCTTTTTCCCTCTCTTTTGAGGCTGCTATGTATTCTTTCCCCAATTTGGCGTTTTTCAACAATTTTATATCCTCTTTCTTTATATGGGTTTCCTGAAGGCAAATTACATCAAGTCTCTGTTTCCCTCAATAATGAAAAAGTTTACCTCTTTTTTGGGGCTGTTAATTCCTTTAACATTCAATGATAGGATGTCCGTCTTTTCCTGTTTCATCCTCATATTCTCCATCTATATCGTCTTCTCTTGTGTTTGGATCTGGTTTCCTAAACAGTTCTCCTTCTTCTGTTTCTTCTTCTAAGCTCTCTTCCTCCTTTTCCTCTTCTCCTTTTCCGGGTTGTTTCTTTCTTCTTTCTGACTGTCCCTTTTATTAAGTTCTTTCTCATTCTCATGTAGAAAATGTCTTGCTTTTTGTACGGAGTTGATTTTGTATCTTTTTTGCTTGAATTGAAAAGATAGCCCCTGAGTTAATTCCCATTTGTAGTGGATTCCATTGCTGCGCAAAACCTTAGTCATTGGTCCATATTCCTTCCTCTTCCTTAACAGTTTCCCAGATATATCTTTAAACAATAACATTTCATTTTCTTCAATTCTGAATCTTGTATGAAAGTGTTGTTGTAGAATTGCTTCTTTCATTTGAGTCCTAACAAAATAAATCACGATATCTCTGGGCAGTCTCTTCTGTTTTGCGACCCAGGAGCTTACTCTAAATATCTTGTTCACCTCAAGGAGAAAGGTTTCATTATCTAGGTCCCTAAATTCAGCCAAGGCCGGTACAGTGGTACCCCGGGTTACGAATTTAATTCGTTCCGCGGCGCCGTTCGTAACCCGAAAGATTTCGCAACCCGAAACCGCTAGCGCTGGAAAGCCGCGGCTTTTAAATTTCGTGCCAAAAAGCGCCGAAACACACCAAAAAAATTTTCGTAACCCGAAAAATCTTTCGTTACCCGGAACAGTTTTTTCCAAGCTAACTTTTTCGTACCCCGGAAATTTCGTAACGCGATCAATTCGTATCCCGGGGTACCACTGTATTATCCTTTTATATAGATCTTTATCCTTCTGTTCGGGAAGACCTCTTATTCTAAGACATCTCTCCCTAAATCTTTGCTCTAACTTAATTCTTTCTGCCGGATCTTCAGTGTGTTTTTTTTGATAATCTCTCTATCTCTTTTCCTAATTTTTTTATTTTCTTCCTCCAGGAATGTCACTCTTTCCCTGATTTATGTTAATTCTGATGTTATCTTTTCCAGAGAGTATTTATGTTAAGCAATGGGGTGGACATTAAATCAACAGAACCCCCATACTTTCCCTAGTCTTTAAGCTGAGGTAAATACATTCGATGTGGTCCATCTTACGGATAGGTATCCTGGCCTAAGCAAGATTGTCTTCATGGATCAAAGTGACATCCCCTTACCTGCTCACTGATGGAGAACCTGGCTGGTAAGGCCCAATCCGAGGAGGCTGAGCTCTCATCACCCAGCCAGGTCTCCATGAAACAAGCCAGGTCAGCCTCTTCATCCAGTAGGACATCATGGACTATGTGTGTTTTATTTTTGATTGACCTGGCATTACACAAGAGCAGGGGAAGGTTCTGTGGTTGGTTTCGTATGCTCTCCAGCCCTTTTGGGAAAGCAGGGAGAATGGAAGGGGAGAGAGATATCTGTCAGGTCCTAATTGCAGCCCCTCTTGCAACACAAAAGGCAGTACTTTGAAAAAGGAACAGCTTGTATTGAAAAAGATACATGCAATAGAAGTGACTTTTTTTGTCAGGAATGAAAGAAAATATGTATATACATTTCACTTTTATAACCATATCAATTAACCCCACCCTATAACCAATTAAGCTAATTAATTAGATAGCCCTTCATCTGGGATTCTGGCAGTGTTTCTAAAAACAATTAAGCTCTCATGCGCCTTATCTCAACCACTGCACCCAAGGCCTTGGACCACAGAACTCAGCGACACAATAGTTTTAATTAACATTATGGCTTAACAATATATATATGAAACCCAATCAATCCCAATCTAGTATGATACCATATGAAAATATAATAAGCATAAACCCATGACAACATAATATAATATAACAATACCAATAACTCTCTATGTTCCCCCTCCTTTTCCAGAGACCAGTCTTTTAAACTCAAGCCTCTGTTCCCACACATTCCAATCCTAGCAAACAATCACATTCTTTAGCCATGATCTTCTACCCCTTTCTAGTATCTTCTATTAAAGCACATATTCAAACATATTATTTCAACCCACCATAAATCCCATTTATCTTAACTCTAATTGAATCCTAAACCTATAACCCTTATGGCATGAATCCCTAAATTAATAAATGCATGAATAAAGAGATTTGTGACATATAGTGACCTCAGGCTGGTGCTCCTTGCCTGCAGCAATGAGATGGACCATTGTGAATTTAGGCTAATGCTACTTACCTGAAGGTTTAAGACTTGACCATTGCAACCTGAGGCTGATGCTTCTTGCCTGAAGGATTGAAACTGGCCCATTGTGATCTCAGGCTGATTCTCGTTGCCTGAGAGACTGAGTCTGGCCTATTGTGACTTCAGTCTGATGCTCCTTGGATGAGACGGTACTATTGTGACTTCAGTCTCAGCATGTGCCTTCTTCAGAGGAACTAGGGCCAAGCCCAAGACTGGGAAACCCCCTGAAGCTCACAGCATCCAGGCCACCACTGGAGGATTTGGGTTTCAGCTCCAGACTGGGGAAAGGAAGGCTGTCGGGGGGGGGGGGAGGGGCGGGCAGAGAGACAGCCTGGGACCTGGCAGTGGGGGAGTCGCTTGATAGCTGCCCCAACAAAGAAAAA
>NW_024803521.1:0-7774 GCF_019175285.1 Sceloporus undulatus | reverse complement strand
TGAAAGAAAACCACCCTCACCATTTCCCAATACACAAAACCCTTCAAGGTCCTGATGCATCCCGCCTTGGTCCGAAACCACACTGCCAGGACTTTGTTTTGCTGAATCTGCCCATAGACTTCCCTGAGGAAGTCGGGGCCGGCCTGTTTCATGGCGGCCGTCACTCGGAAAGGCACCGGTTCTTCCTCCCGCCACCATTTCTCAGCCCAGGTCTCATTCACCCAGTGATTGGCAAACAGGGCCAGCCACCCCTCCAGGCCAGATCCATGATAAAACTGTTGGCTGAGTTTCCCAAAGTTCTGGCTGAGGAAAGCTGAGAGGAACCTGAGTCTCAGCGCAGGCATGTCTAGCCCCCCTTGCTCTGTTTTCCTATAGGTCACGGCCCGAGCTAAAGGGAAAAAAGCCGTTCCCCAGAGAAAACGGAAGACCAGTCTCTCCGCCTCCTTTAAGACATTTTGGGGAGGAGGGTACACTGCGGCGAGAGTCAAGGCCTGTGGCATCAGGTAAGTCTTTATGTACACTGCTTTCTGGTAAACATTTAACTGCCATGGTTTCCATCTATCAAAACACGCCTTTATTTTTTCCAACCAGAGATACCAGTTCTTTTCCCACCCGAAAAGTTTAATAGAGAACTTTAAACCTAACATTTTATATTCCTCTAATTTTTCTGACTTTTCTGACTTTTCATATTGTCCCTCCTGAATCCTACTAACAACTTCTACTGGAGTCAAAATTAACTTTTCCTCTTTTCGGGGAAAGGAAATCAAAGAGCTTTTCTGCAAGTTTATCTGAGCCCCTGAAGCTTGCTGATATCTCTCAAAAATAGCCATAGCTGAAGCTATCTCCTTTTGATCGTTCACAAAGAGAGAAATGTCATCCACGTGGGCTGCGTATTTCACCTGCTGAACCAAAGCCTCTATGGGAAAAGGCATGACTCCTCTGCTGGGATTTAGGGTGACCCTCAAACCTTTCATGCTTTCTTCTGCCTGGATTTGGCAAAGGACCGAATCTAGAACCAGGACGTAGAGGAGGGGGCTCAGGGGGCAGCCCTGCCTGACCCCGGAATTCAGCCTAATCGGAGTCCCCCTGTGTCCATTCACCTGAGGAGTCACCTGCGCCTTCAGATAAAGCAGTTGGAGATACCTGACAAAGCGAATGGGGAGACCCCTTCTTGCCAGTGCTTCCCACATAAACTGATGGTGAACGCGATCAAAAGCCTTGGCCTGATCCAAAAGCAGTATTTCCCCTGTTTCCCACTTGCCTTTCTGGGCCAAATGAAAGACCTCTCTAAACAAACACAAAGAGTCCACCATAAAGCGCCCTGGAACGGCACTGGTTTGGGAAGCTAAAACGATTTTAGGTGCGATTTTTGCCAGTCTGTTATTCAAAACCTTTGCCACAATCCTGTAATCCACATTTGTCAAAACGATCGGTCGCCAGTTTTTGGGCAAAGTCAAATCTCCTTGTTTGGGAAAGAAAATCAAAATGCCCTGATAAAAGGAGTCTGTCAGGCTTTCTCTAGACAAGAGTTCGTTGATGACTCTGGTGAGAGGGGGAACCAGCCACTTGGCAAAGGCCTTGTAAAAGGTCCATCCGAGTCCATCTGGTCCCGGAGCCGATTTGCCCCTTCCTTGGACAATGACCTCCTGGACTTCTTTCTCTGTCACAGGGGCCACCAATTCATCCTTGTCTATTTGAGTCAGCCCTGGGTACATTTTCTCTAGAATATTTTGGGGCACGTGATCCAAAAAAGCCTTGATTTTCTACTTTCCTATTTCTTCCCCTGCGTATAAGTCCCTATAGAAATCCTCCATCACTCTCAGCATTGCACTGGGGTCTCTCCTGACTGGGTCCTGCTCACTGTGCCTCAAGCCCCCCATGACCACTGAGGCTTGAGGGGCCTTGGCTCTGGCCCAATCCTCAATGTCCACCACTGACCCCTTGGTCCTAAATTCTTTATGATATTTCTTCTTAAGTTTCTGCTTAGTTTGAAATTCTCTTATTACACCTCTGGACCATTCCAACACATTCTGGTTCACTGGAAGGCCGTTGTTAACCTTGTAATGGCATTTCAAGAATTGGTAGACTGCTGTCTGGTAGCCCTGCAAATCTTTCCTATTGATAACATATTTGTAATTTTGGCAAGTCTTCTTCAGGACTTTTTTAGCTCTCTCCCACCAGACAGACAGTTCTCCAGCATAGAGATCCTGCAGCGTCATCATATTTGCCAAGACGCCCGCAAGCTCCTCCTTGCAGCTGGCGTTGCCAAGCGTCTTTGGGCGAAGCCTCCACAGAGGTTTCCCTCTGGAGTAGATCTCACCCAGAGCAAAATGCATGTGAAGCATGGCATGGTCAGACCACGGAGTGACCGTCAGTTGGCAACTCAAGGCCTTCAGTTCGGCGGGGGCTCTGATCCTGTCCAATCGACTAGCTCTGTCTTTCTGATACCAAGTGAATTTGCCTCCCTCCAGTGAACCATATTTATCCATAAATGCTTTTTTGCAGGGAAGAGGGGAAAAACTCAACCGATTACTCACTTCCAAGGCTTTATCTCTTAAATTACGATCTGAGAAAAAAGTCTCTAAAAGTCTCTCCTCGGGTGTTAAAGCGGTTGACTTTCCCCCTGTTTTACCTTGATCCACATAATTTGAATAATCTGATAGTCTGGTCCTATTATTAAAATCCCCTACAACCAATAAATGTCTGTAAGTAACACAATACCCTTTCAAATGAGGCCAAAATGTTTTCCGTTGCGGTGCCACCACTGGGGCATAAAGCCCGCAAAGCCGAAAAGGACTCCTTTCTTCCTTCCCATCCTTCGAAATCCCCAGCAAAGTAAAGTCCACAACCAGCAACCTGCCCGGTAAAGCCTCCAGGACAAAGTCAGTCTGCAGGTCCTGCCTAGCTTTGAATAAGACTGCCACGCCTGCCTGGTGTTCCTCCCCATAAGACCAAATGGAGGGTCCTTGCGTCCAGAGTTTCTGCCCCTGGGAGCGTTGCTGCTCGCTCACCAGGTGGGTCTCTTGCAAGACCACCACGTCGTGTGCCATGGTTGCCAGAAGAGGAAGGATCTCCTGCCGCCTGTCGGCCATCCTCAGCCCTCTCACGTTCCAAGAGGTGATTCTTAAGGACACCATTATTAGTCTTGGCTTAAAATTACCTTAACCCTGACTACCAAAAACCAAATAATCATAACAATGTAAATACTAATGTCAATATTAAACATTTCCCTAACCATTAAACAGCTTATTGATTTTCCTTCCCAAACAAAGACTGGCATTGTTTTTATATTTCTTGATTTTTTTTTAATTTTAATTTTGAATTTGACTTAATTTTAATTTAATTCTAATTTTGAATTTGATCTAATTTTAATTTAATTCAATTAGAATGCTTTCAAATAAATTCTTTCCAAATAAAGGCTTCCCAACCATTCTAGTCTTGTTTGTTCTCTCCAGGCTCCTGAGCCCTCTGGTCCTCCGATTCTAGCTGGGTCCTCTCTACCTCCTCCGGGGCATCCGGAGGTGTAGCCTCACCAATTTGAGGGGAAGAGGAAAGGGGTAAGGAAAGGGGTGAAGAGACAGGGATTGGTAAAGAAGACATTGGGAAGGTGGTCGTAAGGAAGGGAACACTGAAAAGAGGAGGAGCAGGAGGGGGAGGAGGAGGAGGGGGAGGAGGAGGGAGGCCTCCATCAAGGGTCAGGGGTAGAAGGGGGCAGGAAACGGATTCTGCATCTGTCCTGCAAGGCTCCACCAATCTATTACCAGATTCCTGTATTGAAGCTACTGTTTCTTCTGAAAACAACTGCGGTGAGTTCTCCAATGCTTCACTCAATGTGTTCTCTGCTAGTACTTCTGCTGGTACTTCTGTCCCTATTGGTTCAGCTGTTACTTCTATCACCATCGATTCAGATGGATCTTTAGAAGGATCTTCAGGACTTTGGTTTGGGGGGTCAACCACCTGCCCCTCCTCCATCTGCTCTGTTTCTCCTATCCCTTTCTCCCCCTCTCCCCCACTCCTCCGTGTGTTATGTTCCTTTTGTTTTTTCTTCTTAGGGGTCTTTGGAGTCCTTTGCCCCTTCACTCCCTCTGTCTGTATGCATTGTCTATCTGCTACCTCCTGGACAGCAACCAAGACTTCACTATTGGTGGGCTCCTCATTGGCCAACCTACTCTGCCCTTCTTCTTCACGCACAAGAACATGAAACCTATTATTCTCTGTGACTATCTGTTCCTGGGGACCCCTCCTCTCCTGTGGCCTCCCGTCTTGTCCTCTTGCCCCTCGTCTGCGCACTACATTCCATTCAGCAGCTATTGTGCATCTGTCTGCCCCATTTTGTTTTTCTTCCCTTGCAAGCAATGGGTCGCTATGCCTGCCCCTGTCCTCCTGCTGCTCTGAATTAGGTAACTTCTCTGGATCTGGTAACTTTTCTCCTCTCCTTCTTAAGTTAAGTTAGGATTACGTTAGGGTTTAGGTTTATGGTTAGGGTAAGGTTTGGGGTTACGGTTTAGAGTTCAGGGATAGGGTTAGGGTTTGGGTTAAGGTTAGGGTTAGGGTTTAGCATTTAGGGATAGGGTTAGGGTTTAGGGTTTGGGTTAGGGTTAGAGTTAGGGTTAGGGTTAGTATTAGAGTTTAGGTTTATGGTTAGGGTAAGGGTTGGGGTTAGGGTTTAGAGTTCAGGGATAGAGTTAGGGTTAGGGTTTAGCATTTAGAGTTAAGTTAAGTATAGAGGTTAGGGTTTAGAGTTAGGGTTAGGGTTAGGGTTAGTATTAGAGTTTAGGTTTACGGTTAGGGTAAGGGTTGGGGTTAGGGTTTAGAGTTCAGGGATAGAGTTAGGGTTAGGGTTTAGCATTTAGGGATAGGGTTAGGGTTTAGGGTTTGGGTTAGGTTTAGGGTTAGGGTTAGGGTTAGAGTTAAGTTAAGTATAGGGGTTAGGGTTAGGGTTACTGTTAGGGTTAGGGTTTAAGGATTAGGGTGAGGGTTAGGGTTGAAAGTCCTCCAAAAACGAGCACCATCAGAGACAATAGACTTCATTAAGAAATAGGTCTTCAGCTGATAGGAAGGGGGAACATGAAAATGTAGGACACAGCCTATAAATGTAGGACTCCCTATAAATCCACACCCCTCATGGAAATGGCTTCACATATTTTAAGATATATACTTTTGACAATCCAGCCAGTTTACACTCCCTTACTCCACAAACTGAGACATCGGGAAATAGACTCCAAACACATCCTACCTGGCCATCGGAATGATTAGGGATAGGGTTTAGGATTAGGGTTGGGGTTTTGGGTTAGGGTTAGGGGTTAGGGTTAGGCTTTCGAGTTAAAGTTGGAGCTTTGGGTTAGAGTTAGGGTTAAGGTTTAGGGTTACCATTGGAGTTAGGGTTTAGGGTTAGGGTTTAAGGTTAAGGTTAGGATTAGGGTTAGGGTTTATCATTAGGGTTTGGGTTAGGTTTAGGATTAGGGTTAGGGTTTAGGTATTAGGTTTGGGTTTAGGGTTTGGATTAGGGTAAGGCTTAGGGATAGGGTTTAGGAGTATCGTTAGGGTTAGGGTTTATGGTGAGTGTCAGCATTAGGGTTTAGGGTTAGGGTTTAGGAGTAGGGTTAAGGTTAGGGTTTAGAATTAGGGCTAGGGTTAGGGTTTAGGATCAGGGTTAGGGCTTAGGCGCTAGGGTAGTGTTAGGGTTTAGGATTACAGTTAGGGTAAGGGTTGGGGTTAGGGTTTAGAGTTCACTGATAGAGTTATGGTTAGGGTTTGGGTTAAGGTTAGAGTTAGGGTGTGGGTTAAGCGTTTAAGGATAGGGTTAGGGTTTAGGGTTAGGGTTAGAGTTAAGTTAAGCAAAGTATAGCGGTTAGGATTAGGGTTAGGGTTACCATTAGGGTTAGGGTTTAAGGATCAGGGTGAGGGTTGGGGTTGAAAGTCCTCCAAAAACGAGCACCATCAGAGACAATAGATTTCATTAAGAAATAGGTCTTCAGCTGATAGGAAGGGGCAACCTGAAAATGTAGGATACAGCCTACAAATGTAGGACTCCCTGTAAATAAACACCAGCTCGCCAGGGTTAGGGTTACGGTTAGGCTTTAGGGTTAGGGTTAGGCTTTAGGGTTAGGCTTAGCATTTAGTGTTTAGGGAGGGCCTTGAGGCTTTGGCTCCAGAGGCCACTCCCTTCCCTCTAAGTACATCCTGTTGGAGGTAGCAAGAACTCTAAGGCTACTGGTATCAAAACTGTTCTTCCTTCCATTACCAGACTGAAGAAGGGAGGGAGGTCTTTGAGGCTGATGCCTAAAAAATGGCCCCAGATTTTATGCCACTAGTTTGATTGGGATTATTGTTCTGATTATTTTATGTTCTACATTTTATATTAGATTTTATTTTCTGTAAATAGTTTTTACCAGACAAGGCTATAGGCAAATGGGCCTCCAACTACTATCTGGAGATTCACCAGGTAATAAGTTTCTCCCTTCCCAGGATACCCCAGCAGTCCTGCATTTCTCTCCCTGTTACAATACTTGATTTCAGCAGCTAGTATATGTAAGAACATGGAAGAGTACAGAAACACCATCAATTCAGGATTGAATTGTGAACATATTCGAAGTCACAGAAATTGGCAAATTAACTATAGTACTAAAGGAAAAATCAATAGATATGTTTGTAGATGAGTGGAATCCATTTTTAAAGCAAATACAAGAAAAAATGGAATTATAATATTTTCAGGTTTTGAAATATAATTATGGGGGGAAGGCTATGTAGTAGAGGTATCTCATAATCAGAAGATAAATTATTTAGAAATATTAAAAATAGATAGAACAAACCAAATGATAGGAAGTGGGAAGTCAAGGGGTTTTTTGGTCACTTTGTGTATATGTTTTTGTTTTTAAGGGGGCATATTGTGTGGAGAATGTATGTATGTTTAGTTCTCTGTGTTAAGTATTTGTATGTTTGAATGTTTTTTTGTAATTTTATGGAATTTTGTAAATGTTGTAAAATGTTTTTATGTCTTATGTTTTAATCAATAAAATTTTCTAATTAACAGCAACAAAAATTTGTACAGTATATCCAGCTGTCGAATCTCTTCTGGCAGGTTGTTCTATGGTCTTGGCCCAGGGGCAGTTGAAGAAAAAATCCTCTGCCTGACTGTCACCATCTCAAACCATTCGTCCACGCTGGACTTTAATTGGAATTTTAAAAAGATGCTATCCATGGTGCTGAACTCTATTCCCAAAGAAGGTCTAGATAATCCTTTAGCATTCAGCTCCTGTAGCATTGAGACCAAAACCCTGACCAGATTCACTACCTTACCTAAAAGGAGACCACCAGCCTGGACTCTCTAGCCCAGGGGTAGGCAACCTTTTTCAGCCAGGGGCTGTGTTGCTGTCCCTCAGGCGACTGGGGGGCCGAAGCCGGGGGGGGGGTGGAGCTTCCACCCTCCAGGGGCGGATCTGCATGCCAGGGGCGGAGCTTCCACCATCTGGAGGCCAAGCCTCCTCCTCTTTGTCGGCCCCTGATGGGGCCCCAGGCCCCGTCAGAGGCCAGCAAAAAAGCCAGCGGGGGCCACCAGCACTGGAGGCCTCCCCCTCTTTGCTGGCCCCTGACAGGGCCTCAGGCCCTGTCAGAGCCCAGCAAAAAAGCCGGTGGGGGCTGCCAGCACTGGTGGCCTCCTCCTCTTTGCCAGCCCTTTTGCCGTCGCTGGGGCCCTCCAAGAGGGCTCCGGTGGTGGCAGTGGGCCTCTGGGAGGCCCTTTTGCCGTTGCCAGGGCCCTCTTGGAGGGCCCCAG
>NW_024803520.1:0-7776 GCF_019175285.1 Sceloporus undulatus | reverse complement strand
GAGGCTTTATCAGAAGCGTCTTCGTAATCAGGCACAGCTGAAGGCCAGCTCCTTGCCTTCTTAAGCACCTGGAGCATGTGTGGTTCTTTGCCAGTGGATATCTGACTCTTTTAGGGGAAAGACTCTGTCTCTGGCTCCTTGGCTTCTTGTCTTGACTACCCGGAAACCTTGACCTTGGACTGCTTCATCGATCTGCCTATCTGTTACCCTGAACCTCGGACCGTCTGACAATTCTTTGGTAATCCCTTTTGGTAAAGCTACTGCAACTCTCTAGGACTGTGTAGCTTACACTGACTTTGCTGTGCTGGGAGGGGGTTGTTTGTTTGAGAACTAGCTGCCTTATCAGCCCTTTGGCTGCTTTCCCGGACAGAATATCCACTGGCCTTGTAATTAGGCTGATAGCAGCATCATGGCAAGCGAACAAGCTCTGGCCGAGATGTTGCAGATGAATTTGCAGCTTTCTGCTCAGGTGCAGCAATTGACTGAGACTGTAGCTGCTCCTGAACGCCGACGGAAATGTTTTGCTTCCCTTCCTGATAAATTCCAGGGAGACGCTACGATGCTGGACAGTTTTCTTGCTAATTGCAAGTTACATTTTAAGCTCCGGAGGGAAGATTTTCCTGATGATTCCCATAAGGTGGCTTTTATAATTAGTTTGCTTTCTGGGCCTGCCAGCAAATGGGCTACTCCTTACCTGAACCAGGACAGCCCCCTCCTCAATAGTCTGCAAGACTTTATTGCAGAAATGCAAGCCACCTGGGGGAATCCTGTAAAGGCTGAGTCTGCAGAACATCAGATCCAGGCTCTTCGCCAAGGGACAGGAACTGTAGCTGAGTACTCCACCAACTTCCGCTTGCTTGCTCAGGACTTGACATGGAATGATAGTGCTTTGCAGGCTCAGTTTCGGGCAGGGCTCTCTGAAGCCGTGCTGGATGAATTGGCACGCTCTGAGCCTCCTGATTCTCTGAGCTTGTTGATTGCACAAGCTACCCGATTGGACTGCCGCCTCTCTGCTCGTAGACAAGCTCGTCAGAATGCCCCTCTGCCTCCGCCGCGTCCTGCTCGACCAGCTCCTGCAGCATTACCTGTGGCTGTTCCCTCTCAGCCAACTGAGGAACCTATGCAGCTGGGAGGAGTACGACCACGGCTCACCGCTACAGAGAAGGAGCACAGGAGGAGGGAGGGTCTTTGCCTATACTGCGGCCTCCATGGACATTTTGCTCGGGAATGCCCTGCTAAGGGACGCCGACCTACCCCACAGGGAAACGGATCCTCCCAGGTGTAGAGAGGGTTCACCACCTGGGATTGTCCCTCGAACCCACTTCATCCACATCAGCTTCCAGGAAGGACCCTTTGCTAGTGGCCGCCAACCTGAGGCTCCCCTCCATGGAGCTCCTTCCTGTAGGAGCCATGATCGACTCCGGAGCTTCCAGCTGTTTTATGGATCTGAACTTTGCTCAACGTCATCACATCCCACTGGAGGCTCTGGCTGAGCCCAGGCCGGTGGAGACTATTGATGGACGGCTCCTCCGGTCTGGTCCTGTGACGCACCAGACCCCCGTGCTCCACCTCGAGATCCAGGGCCATGTGGAGCAGATCCGATTCTTGCTGGCCGCAGTCCCGCACTTCCCTTTGGTTTTGGGCATGTCGTGGCTCTCGCAGCATGACCCACATATCTCCTGGTCTCGGAGGGAACTTCTTTTTGGCTCGGAATATTGTCAGGAGCACTGTTGGCCAGACCGGATCCCGGCTGCAGTGGCTGCGGAGGCCCAGGAGTGTTCGGTGGTGTTGCCAGAGAAATACCGGGACTTTGCCAATGTTTTTGATAAGAAGGAGGCAGACCGGCTCCCTCCACACCGCCCTTATGACTGTGCCATTGACCTGGTGCCGGGGGCCCCTATTCCAGCGGGGCGACTCTACTCCCTCTCGGAGCCTGAGCTGGCAGCTCTGAGGGACTTTCTGGAGAAGAATCTTCAGAGAGGGTTCATCCGCCCCTCCAAGTCCCCTGCTGGGGCCCCTGTACTGTTCGTGCGCAAGAAGTGTGGGGAGTTGCGCCTCTGCAACGATTACCGGGCCCTCAACAAGATCACCATCCGGAACCGGTACCCCCTGCCTTTGATCCCAGAGCTGCTGGAGCGGTTGCGCCACGCCAAGGTGTTTACCAAGTTGGACCTCCGTGGGGCGTACAATTTGGTGCGGATCCGGGCAGGAGACGAGTGGAAGACAGCCTTTCAGACCCGGTATGGGCATTACGAGTACACCGTGATGCCCTTTGGACTATGTAATGCTCCGGCTGTTTTTCAACATTTTGTGAATGATGTCTTCCGGGACTATTTGGACCATTTTCTTATAATTTACTTGGATGACTTTTTGATTTACTCTCCGAGCCAGGCTGCCCATGATGCCCACGTCCGTGCTGTTCTCCAGAGGCTCCGGGAGCACAGGCTTTATGCGAAGTTGGAGAAGTGCGCCTTCGACCTCCGTGAGGTGGACTTCCTGGGCTACCGTGTCTCTGCTCAAGGTGTGGCCATGGACACATCCAAGGTGGAGTCGGTGCTATCTTGGCAACCTCCTCGCAACAGGAAGGATGTTCAGAGGTTCCTAGGGTTTGCGAACTTCTATCGGAAGTTCATCAAGGACTACGCCACCCTAGTGAGCCCTATCTCTCGACTGTTGCGAGGAAAGACCCAGTTCGAGTGGACAGCTGCTGCACAGAAGTCCTTCGAGGTCCTGAAGGTGAAGTTTACGTCAGCCCCGATTCTGCAACACCCTGACCCGCGCACACCTTTTGTCCTGGAAGCAGATGCCTCTGATGTTGCCATAGGGGCTGTATTGCTTCAGCCAACGGGGCCCAAGGCGCACCTGTTGCCCTGCGCCTTTTACTCCCGACAGCTCACCACCCCAGAGCTTAATTACACCATCTGGGAGAAGGAGCTGTTGGCAATCAAGGCGGCCTTTGAGACCTGGCGGCATTTGCTGGAGGGAGCGGCTCACCCAGTCCGGGTGCACACGGATCACCGGAACTTGGAGCACCTACAGACAGTGAGGAAGCTCTCTCAGAGGCAGCAGCGATGGTCATCGTTCTTTGCCCGCTTCAACTTCCAGCTTCAATATGTGCCTCGAGCCCAGAACCGACAGGCCGACGCTCTCTCCCGGAAGCCAGAGTATGACACAGACCCAGAGGGGGAGATTCTGTCCACCATTCTGCGCCCAGAGAACTTCGCTGCTGCTCTGAGGGAGGCTACACTGCTGGACCAGATCCGGAAACTTCAGGGCCAGGACCCATTTGTGGCACAGCATTCGGCGGAGGGGGACACCTCTCCCTTCGTGATGCGGGATGGCTTGCTTTACCACCGGGATCGCCTTTATGTGCCAGCAGGTCCTTGTAGAGAGACGGTCTTGCAGCTTTGTCATGACTCGAAATCTGCTGGGCATTTTGGCTTTTGTAAAACCCTGCACCTCCTCACCCGGGAGTTTTGGTGGCCTCGAGTCCGGGCAGAGGTGGCTCAGTACGTGGCCACTTGCCCAGTGTGTCACCGGGCTAAAGACCATAGGGGACGACCTTCAGACTTGTTGCTGCCGTTGCCAACACCAGCAGGGCCTTGGAAACTAGTATCTATGGACTTTATCACGGACCTGCCCCCCTCTGCTGGTTGCACTACCATTTGGGTGGTGGTGGACCTTTTTTCCAAGATGGCACACTTCGTACCATGTGTTGGCCTCCCCACATCGAAGGAGACGGCCTGGATGTTCATCCAGCATGTCTTCCGGCTTCATGGCCTTCCCGAGGGTGTGATTTCAGACCGCGGTACCCAGTTCACCGCCCGCTTCTGGACCAGCTTGCTCCGCCTCCTGGACATCGCGCCTCACCTGTCCTCGGCACATCACCCTGAGTCAAATGGTCAGACGGAGAGGACCAATGGGACCCTGGAGCAGTATCTCCGCTGCTATGCCAGCTACCGGCAGGACAACTGGGTCGACTTGCTCCCGCTGGCCGAGTTCGCCTACAACAACTCGGTCCATGCCTCAACCCAGCAGACTCCCTTCTTTGCCACTGGGGGCTTCCATCCTCGAGGATTCCCTGCTGTGGCTCCTGTCTCAACGGTCCCAGCGGCAGATCAGTGGCTCCAGGAACTCCGAGCAGCACAGTCCCTGTTGAAAGAACAGCTTGAGGTAGCCAAGGAGGCGTATAAACGGGGAGCGGATCGGTGACGTCAAGAAGGTCCACCGTTGCAGGTGGGGGATTCAGTCTGGCTGTCCACAAGACACCTTCCTCTGCAGCGGTCGTGTCGCAAGTTGGATGCCCGGTTCGTGGGGCCATATAAAATTGTGGCCCAGATTAATCCTGTGGCTTTTTGGCTCCAGCTTCCCCGGACATGGCGGATCCACCCAGTCTTCCACCGCTCCTTGCTGCTCCCTGCCTCAGGGGTTCGGCCGGATGCGGGTTCAACTCCTCCGCCTGATCCAGTCCTGGTGGATGGGGAAGAGGAATTCGAGGTGGCTGAGATTTTGGACTCCCGTCGACGTCGAGGTCGCCTCCAGTATCTTATTGACTGGGTTGGCTATGGGCCAGAGGAGCGCTCCTGGGAGGATGCCTTAGATGTTCATGCCCCTCGTCTGGTTCAGGCCTTTCATCGTCGCTTCCCTGACCGGCCTCGTCCTCCTCAGGGTGAGAGGGAGATTGATGAGAGGGGGAGTAATGTCATGCCCAGCCTGGAAGATGGCTTGGAGGACTCAGAGGATGAGCTAGAGCCTCTGGGATCCGAATCTATAATGGAGGAGCCAGAGCCCCAGGGGCTTGAACCTGTAATGGAGGAGCCAGAGGCTGGCCCTAGCTCTGCTGGAGCAGAGTCTATGGCCCCTCCAGAGGTTCAGCAGTCAAGTTTGCCTGGTGCCGAGGCTGTGGACATGGAGGAGGATCTGGGTAGTGTGCCTACCTTCAATGAGCGTCGAGCAGAAAGAGAGGGCCTTCGAAGATCTCAGAGGCTTTATCAGAAGCGTCTTCGTAATCAGGCACAGCTGAAGGCCAGCTCCTTGCCTTCTTAAGCACCTGGAGCATGTGTGGTTCTTTGCCAGTGGATATCTGACTCTTTTAGGGGAAAGACTCTGTCTCTGGCTCCTTGGCTTCTTGTCTTGACTACCCGGAAACCTTGACCTTGGACTGCTTCATCGATCTGCCTATCTGTTACCCTGAACCTCGGACCGTCTGACAATTCTTTGGTAATCCCTTTTGGTAAAGCTACTGCAACTCTCTAGGACTGTGTAGCTTACACTGACTTTGCTGTGCTGGGAGGGGGTTGTTTGTTTGAGAACTAGCTGCCTTATCAGCCCTTTGGCTGCTTTCCCGGACAGAATATCCACTGGCCTTGTAATTAGGCTGATAGCAGCATCATGGCAAGCGAACAAGCTCTGGCCGAGATGTTGCAGATGAATTTGCAGCTTTCTGCTCAGGTGCAGCAATTGACTGAGACTGTAGCTGCTCCTGAACGCCGACGGAAATGTTTTGCTTCCCTTCCTGATAAATTCCAGGGAGACGCTACGATGCTGGACAGTTTTCTTGCTAATTGCAAGTTACATTTTAAGCTCCGGAGGGAAGATTTTCCTGATGATTCCCATAAGGTGGCTTTTATAATTAGTTTGCTTTCTGGGCCTGCCAGCAAATGGGCTACTCCTTACCTGAACCAGGACAGCCCCCTCCTCAATAGTCTGCAAGACTTTATTGCAGAAATGCAAGCCACCTGGGGGAATCCTGTAAAGGCTGAGTCTGCAGAACATCAGATCCAGGCTCTTCGCCAAGGGACAGGAACTGTAGCTGAGTACTCCACCAACTTCCGCTTGCTTGCTCAGGACTTGACATGGAATGATAGTGCTTTGCAGGCTCAGTTTCGGGCAGGGCTCTCTGAAGCCGTGCTGGATGAATTGGCACGCTCTGAGCCTCCTGATTCTCTGAGCTTGTTGATTGCACAAGCTACCCGATTGGACTGCCGCCTCTCTGCTCGTAGACAAGCTCGTCAGAATGCCCCTCTGCCTCCGCCGCGTCCTGCTCGACCAGCTCCTGCAGCATTACCTGTGGCTGTTCCCTCTCAGCCAACTGAGGAACCTATGCAGCTGGGAGGAGTACGACCACGGCTCACCGCTACAGAGAAGGAGCACAGGAGGAGGGAGGGTCTTTGCCTATACTGCGGCCTCCATGGACATTTTGCTCGGGAATGCCCTGCTAAGGGACGCCGACCTACCCCACAGGGAAACGGATCCTCCCAGGTGTAGAGAGGGTTCACCACCTGGGATTGTCCCTCGAACCCACTTCATCCACATCAGCTTCCAGGAAGGACCCTTTGCTAGTGGCCGCCAACCTGAGGCTCCCCTCCATGGAGCTCCTTCCTGTAGGAGCCATGATCGACTCCGGAGCTTCCAGCTGTTTTATGGATCTGAACTTTGCTCAACGTCATCACATCCCACTGGAGGCTCTGGCTGAGCCCAGGCCGGTGGAGACTATTGATGGACGGCTCCTCCGGTCTGGTCCTGTGACGCACCAGACCCCCGTGCTCCACCTCGAGATCCAGGGCCATGTGGAGCAGATCCGATTCTTGCTGGCCGCAGTCCCGCACTTCCCTTTGGTTTTGGGCATGTCGTGGCTCTCGCAGCATGACCCACATATCTCCTGGTCTCGGAGGGAACTTCTTTTTGGCTCGGAATATTGTCAGGAGCACTGTTGGCCAGACCGGATCCCGGCTGCAGTGGCTGCGGAGGCCCAGGAGTGTTCGGTGGTGTTGCCAGAGAAATACCGGGACTTTGCCAATGTTTTTGATAAGAAGGAGGCAGACCGGCTCCCTCCACACCGCCCTTATGACTGTGCCATTGACCTGGTGCCGGGGGCCCCTATTCCAGCGGGGCGACTCTACTCCCTCTCGGAGCCTGAGCTGGCAGCTCTGAGGGACTTTCTGGAGAAGAATCTTCAGAGAGGGTTCATCCGCCCCTCCAAGTCCCCTGCTGGGGCCCCTGTACTGTTCGTGCGCAAGAAGTGTGGGGAGTTGCGCCTCTGCAACGATTACCGGGCCCTCAACAAGATCACCATCCGGAACCGGTACCCCCTGCCTTTGATCCCAGAGCTGCTGGAGCGGTTGCGCCACGCCAAGGTGTTTACCAAGTTGGACCTCCGTGGGGCGTACAATTTGGTGCGGATCCGGGCAGGAGACGAGTGGAAGACAGCCTTTCAGACCCGGTATGGGCATTACGAGTACACCGTGATGCCCTTTGGACTATGTAATGCTCCGGCTGTTTTTCAACATTTTGTGAATGATGTCTTCCGGGACTATTTGGACCATTTTCTTATAATTTACTTGGATGACTTTTTGATTTACTCTCCGAGCCAGGCTGCCCATGATGCCCACGTCCGTGCTGTTCTCCAGAGGCTCCGGGAGCACAGGCTTTATGCGAAGTTGGAGAAGTGCGCCTTCGACCTCCGTGAGGTGGACTTCCTGGGCTACCGTGTCTCTGCTCAAGGTGTGGCCATGGACACATCCAAGGTGGAGTCGGTGCTATCTTGGCAACCTCCTCGCAACAGGAAGGATGTTCAGAGGTTCCTAGGGTTTGCGAACTTCTATCGGAAGTTCATCAAGGACTACGCCACCCTAGTGAGCCCTATCTCTCGACTGTTGCGAGGAAAGACCCAGTTCGAGTGGACAGCTGCTGCACAGAAGTCCTTCGAGGTCCTGAAGGTGAAGTTTACGTCAGCCCCGATTCTGCAACACCCTGACCCGCGCACACCTTTTGTCC
>NW_024803519.1:4860-7778 GCF_019175285.1 Sceloporus undulatus | reverse complement strand
TGGAATCAGTGTATTCATGCTGAGCTTGAAAGGCTTGGATTTAAAAGAAGTGTTGCAGATGCTTGTGTTTACACTAGAGGAGGGGTAGTTCTTGTGATTTATGTGGATGATCTTTGTGTAACAGCTAATTCAGAACATGAAGTGCAAGAAGTACAAAAGGAATTGTCTCAGAAGTTCGCATTGAAGGACTTGGGAAATCTGAAAGCTTACCTAGGGATAGAGGTAGAGTGGACAGATGATGGCAGATGTCTGTTGAGTCAGAAGAAAAAGATTGAGAGGCTGATTGAGAAGTGTGGATTGCAGGATGCAAAGCCTGTGAAAAGCCCAATGACTCCTGGTTATGCCAGTGCAGAGTCTGCTGAACTGTTTGATAATCCTGAGTTGTACAGAAGTGTAATTGGTAGTTTGTTGTTCATTGCTAACAATACACGGCCTGATATTTCTTTTGCAGTTGGTTTATTGAGTAGAAGTGCAAATAGTCCAAAGGTGGGTGATTGGACGGCTGTGAAGCATGTTTTGAAAAGTGAAGAGAATCTAGTGTGTTACGCAGATAGTTCTTTTGCAAGTGAGGCAGAAAAGAAGTCAATAACAGGACTTGTGATTAAGTTTGCAGGTAGTCCAGTTGTTTGGAGAAGTAGAAAACAGAATTGT
The DNA here is from genome assembly GCF_019175285.1 of Sceloporus undulatus. Classification (NCBI taxonomy): domain Eukaryota; kingdom Metazoa; phylum Chordata; class Lepidosauria; order Squamata; family Phrynosomatidae; genus Sceloporus; species Sceloporus undulatus. The sequence goes on along the minus strand of NW_024803519.1, from coordinate 7,127 downwards.
GTAGCACTTAGTACTTCAGAAGCAGAATTTGCTGCATTGTCTGATTTGTCTGGAGAGGTAGTTTGGATTAGACAGTTGTTGAGTGATCTGGGAGAAAATTGCACTGAGCCTACTTTGGTTTATGAGGATTCACAATCATGTATTGGGATGGCAGAGGCTGAGAATTTGAAGTGCAGGACTAAGTACATTGGAGTAAGGTACCAGAATGTAAGAGAGTTAGTTCAGAATGGTATCCTAAAGATAGAGTACATTGACACAAAGGATAACCTGGCTGATGTTTTAACAAAAGCACTTTCTGGAGAAAGACATGAACAACTTTCTTGTGCAATTGGTATGGTTCCTTAACTTCACAAAGATGTAATTGTAAATACATGGTGTTATTACACATCTGTACATTTTGGAGGGGCATGTTAAAATATATTTCTAATTTGTATGGAAAATGTTCAGATGTGTCAATGGTTAACTAAGGTTTAAAATGGTTCCTGTTGCAGGCCAGAAAGCCTAGGCCTGGAAGAGCAAGTCTTCAAGGACATGTGCTGAGACATAATATCAACAAATGTGTTATTGTTATGCTCCTGTGTAGCATGGTGACTTCATGGGAAAGAGGTGTGTCCACTTGGTGGGAAAGTTGATCTTGTGAGAGAACAAAGACTGATGTCACATTCAAGCTTTTAGCATGGACTCTGAAAGAGTATAGATGTATAGTAGCCTGCTGTAAAGTGTAAATAGCAACAAAGTCAATAAACCCTCATTTGAGTGAAAATCTGTGTGGAAGTTACTTTGATATTAAGTAGCTGAGAAGACTGCATCTGTTCCAGTTGGTACCAGTCCAGAACCACCGGTAACAAGAGACATCAACCATCACAAAGATCTTTTTCTCTAACAAGTGGTAGCAGAGGATGGTTGCCGAGATGGTTGCCGAGATGGTTTGCCTGAGGATGGTTCCCAGGATGGTTGCCAAGCTGGTGTGCTGAGATGGTCTTCTGGAGGGTCTGCTGTTGCTGATGTTCCTGTTCCACTGAGAGTCTGCTGTGGAGTTTTTCTTCCAGCTGTAAGTTTGCTCTGTGTTGTTCATCTGTCCTGTGCCGGGAGGCAAATGGGAAGATAACAGTGTTTGTTGGACATTTTGCTGGGACACTTGGCTGTTTTGCCGTTTGCTTTAAGTCATGGAGGCGGCAGCAAGATTTCCCAAGCTAAACAACAACAATTACAGCTCTTGGGCTGTTTACACAGAAGCGCTGTTGGTCCGTGAGGGTCTCTGGCGTGTGGTGGAACAAGGTCCTACTGATGCTACACGTGCTGATGATTCAAGGGCCCGAGCTACAATTTTACTCACTGTTGAGCCTAACCAGATTAATCATGTGAGGCTCAAGACTAGTGCTAAAGCTGTCTGGGACACTTTGAAGAATGTGCATGAAAGTAGCACTGCCTTGTCCAGGATGCTCTGTTGCAAAAGGCTATATGCTTGCAAGATGCAAAGTAACCAAGATCCTGAGAAGCATTTAGAGGAAATGCATGACCTGTTTGCACAAGTGCAGCTGAGAGGTGTCACCTTGCCTGAGGAGCAAAAGGCGTACATCTTGCTTGGGAGTTTGTCCCAAGACTTTGAGCACATATTGCATAGCTTCCAAGGGATGGCTGAAGACCAGATGACTGCTGAGTTGGTGTCGGCGCGCGTCTTGGAAGAGAGCCAGTGACGGAAGTCTGAAGGGCTCCAGAGGCAGCACCGACAGATACCAAAGGTCTTCAACCCACCAGAGGATGTGGAGAATTGCCAGCAGGAGAAGGCTGCAGTGTCCAAGTCTTGTTTTTACTGCAAGAAGCCAGGGCACGTCCAAAAGAACTGTTGGAAGTTTGCAGCATCAAAGAAGAAGCAGGGAAAAGGTGCTAGTTCCAGGAGTGGAGCAGCAGTTGTGGCTGGGGACAATGACTGCAAAGCCCATCAAGCAGCCACAGTGAATTCAGTCTGGATGCTGGATTCTGGGGCTTCTAACCATATGTGTAATAACAATAAGTTCCTGAAAACTAAGTCTGTGTCAAATGTTCAGTCTGTTGCAATGGCTGATGGAGTTCCCAGAGAGGTAAAACATATGGGTACTGTACATGTTCCTAGTTTTGGGGAAGATTTTGAAAATGTTTTGTGTGTTCCCAAATTGCAGAATTGTCTTGTTAGTGTGTCTGCATTGACTACAGATGGTTATACTTTGAAATTTGAAGGGGATAAATGCATAATTAGCAAAGGAAACAAGGTATGTGCAAAAGCACAA
>NW_024803519.1:3018-4760 GCF_019175285.1 Sceloporus undulatus | reverse complement strand
TTTATGCTTGACAAAGCTGAGTGTGCCAGTGTCAGTAATGTGCCTTTACATGCAGATTGTGCACATTATTTTCACAGAGTGTTTGGTCATATAGGGTTTTCAAATTTAGAAAAGTTGGAAGAGGTTTGTCCTGAGTTCAAAATGAATTCTTGTCCTAATCATCTTGATTGTTCTGTTTGCAGTAAGATCAAATTGAAAGCTTTTCCAGTGGCCAAGCAAACAAAATGTGTCACCAAGAGGCCGTTTGAGGTGGTGCATGCTGATTTGGCTGGGCCTTTAACTAAAACTGTTGGGGGAAGTCAGTATTTTCTAGTAATTGTAGACAGGCACACAAGGTACTCCTATGTGAAAGTCTTGAAGGAGAAAAGCGAGGTTGCTGAAGTCTTCAAAGACTGGGTGAATCAAATAGAGCGCCAATTTGAGTACAAAGTGGGTTCTTTGGTCACTGATAAAGGAGGCGAATTTTTATCTTCTGACCTAAAGAATTGGTTGCAGAAGAAAGGCATACGTCACAACACCACTAATCCTGCAGTTCCACAGGAAGATGGGTTGGCAGAGAGACGTATTGGTGTTTTAAAGCAGATGAAAGACTGTATGTTACTGGATACTAATGTGTCTGAAAAATTTTGGGGTGAAGCAGTTTTAATGGCTAACCATATAGCAAATAGGGTGTGGAATTCAGCTGTAAAGCAAACACCTTATCAGATGCTACATGGTAGACCACCAAACTTAAAATACCTAAGGGTGTTTGGGCAATTTGCAAATGTGTTTGTGCCAGCAAAATTCAGAAAGAAGGGTGAACGTAAATGGAAGAGGTTAATGTTTGTGGGTTATTCTGGCAACAGTTATAAATTTTACCAGGGTCATGGGAGAATTTTGTTGTCCAGAAGTGCCAACTTTGAGAAACATTCTGGCTGGGAGAGATTGCATTCCAATCAAGAAGTGTTTCTGCGACTAGGGCAAAGTACTGGAAATGGAGGGGTAAGGCATCCCACAATGTCCACAATGTCTCCAGCAGAGGAGAAACCCAGTACTTCACAACACACTCAAACACAGCCAACACTTCACACACCCATCACCACAAGTCAGTTTGAAGTTGTGTCAAAGAGGGACACTGAGGTGCAAACTAGTTCCAAAAGTGAGGATGAGAGAGGTAGAACAAAGGTGTTAATTCCTAGGAGGTCTCAGAGAGTGAGAAAGCCTCCTGAGAGATTTGTTGTTCAAACTGCAACTGCTTGTTGTGCAATGGCTGATGAGCCTGAAAGTTTTGAAGAGTTGCAGAGTTTTCCTAAGGAGGAGAAAGAGAAATGGTTTTCTGCTATGGACCAAGAATTCTTGTCTCTAGTTGAGAAGCAAGTTTTTGATATTGTTGATAGGCCTAAAGACCACAAGGTTGTGGGTTGCAAGTGGGTCTACAAGAAGAAGGAAATGCCTGATAGTAGTCAAAAGTACAAAGCCAGGTTGGTGGCTAAAGGCTTCACACAGCAAAGGTTTGAGAATTTTGACAAAACTTTCTCACCTACTGCAAAGCCAGAAAGTTTGAGATTAGTGCTTGCATTAGCTGTGAGGCAAGGAAAAGTGGTAAGGCATTTTGATTTTGAGACTGCTTACCTGAATGCTAAGCTTGAGGAGGAGATTTACATGGAACAACCTCCTGGTTTTGGTAGTGATACTGAGACAAAAGTGTGTAAGTTGAACAAAGCATTGTATGGCTTGAAGCAAAGTGCACATTGCTGGAATCA
>NW_024803519.1:0-2918 GCF_019175285.1 Sceloporus undulatus | reverse complement strand
TGGAATCAGTGTATTCATGCTGAGCTTGAAAGGCTTGGATTTAAAAGAAGTGTTGCAGATGCTTGTGTTTACACTAGAGGAGGGGTAGTTCTTGTGATTTATGTGGATGATCTTTGTGTAACAGCTAATTCAGAACATGAAGTGCAAGAAGTACAAAAGGAATTGTCTCAGAAGTTCGCATTGAAGGACTTGGGAAATCTGAAAGCTTACCTAGGGATAGAGGTAGAGTGGACAGATGATGGCAGATGTCTGTTGAGTCAGAAGAAAAAGATTGAGAGGCTGATTGAGAAGTGTGGATTGCAGGATGCAAAGCCTGTGAAAAGCCCAATGACTCCTGGTTATGCCAGTGCAGAGTCTGCTGAACTGTTTGATAATCCTGAGTTGTACAGAAGTGTAATTGGTAGTTTGTTGTTCATTGCTAACAATACACGGCCTGATATTTCTTTTGCAGTTGGTTTATTGAGTAGAAGTGCAAATAGTCCAAAGGTGGGTGATTGGACGGCTGTGAAGCATGTTTTGAAAAGTGAAGAGAATCTAGTGTGTTACGCAGATAGTTCTTTTGCAAGTGAGGCAGAAAAGAAGTCAATAACAGGACTTGTGATTAAGTTTGCAGGTAGTCCAGTTGTTTGGAGAAGTAGAAAACAGAATTGTGTAGCACTTAGTACTTCAGAAGCAGAATTTGCTGCATTGTCTGATTTGTCTGGAGAGGTAGTTTGGATTAGACAGTTGTTGAGTGATCTGGGAGAAAATTGCACTGAGCCTACTTTGGTTTATGAGGATTCACAATCATGTATTGGGATGGCAGAGGCTGAGAATTTGAAGTGCAGGACTAAGTACATTGGAGTAAGGTACCAGAATGTAAGAGAGTTAGTTCAGAATGGTATCCTAAAGATAGAGTACATTGACACAAAGGATAACCTGGCTGATGTTTTAACAAAAGCACTTTCTGGAGAAAGACATGAACAACTTTCTTGTGCAATTGGTATGGTTCCTTAACTTCACAAAGATGTAATTGTAAATACATGGTGTTATTACACATCTGTACATTTTGGAGGGGCATGTTAAAATATATTTCTAATTTGTATGGAAAATGTTCAGATGTGTCAATGGTTAACTAAGGTTTAAAATGGTTCCTGTTGCAGGCCAGAAAGCCTAGGCCTGGAAGAGCAAGTCTTCAAGGACATGTGCTGAGACATAATATCAACAAATGTGTTATTGTTATGCTCCTGTGTAGCATGGTGACTTCATGGGAAAGAGGTGTGTCCACTTGGTGGGAAAGTTGATCTTGTGAGAGAACAAAGACTGATGTCACATTCAAGCTTTTAGCATGGACTCTGAAAGAGTATAGATGTATAGTAGCCTGCTGTAAAGTGTAAATAGCAACAAAGTCAATAAACCCTCATTTGAGTGAAAATCTGTGTGGAAGTTACTTTGATATTAAGTAGCTGAGAAGACTGCATCTGTTCCAGTTGGTACCAGTCCAGAACCACCGGTAACAAGAGACATCAACCATCACAAAGATCTTTTTCTCTAACAAGTGGTAGCAGAGGATGGTTGCCGAGATGGTTGCCGAGATGGTTTGCCTGAGGATGGTTCCCAGGATGGTTGCCAAGCTGGTGTGCTGAGATGGTCTTCTGGAGGGTCTGCTGTTGCTGATGTTCCTGTTCCACTGAGAGTCTGCTGTGGAGTTTTTCTTCCAGCTGTAAGTTTGCTCTGTGTTGTTCATCTGTCCTGTGCCGGGAGGCAAATGGGAAGATAACAGTGTTTGTTGGACATTTTGCTGGGACACTTGGCTGTTTTGCCGTTTGCTTTAAGTCATGGAGGCGGCAGCAAGATTTCCCAAGCTAAACAACAACAATTACAGCTCTTGGGCTGTTTACACAGAAGCGCTGTTGGTCCGTGAGGGTCTCTGGCGTGTGGTGGAACAAGGTCCTACTGATGCTACACGTGCTGATGATTCAAGGGCCCGAGCTACAATTTTACTCACTGTTGAGCCTAACCAGATTAATCATGTGAGGCTCAAGACTAGTGCTAAAGCTGTCTGGGACACTTTGAAGAATGTGCATGAAAGTAGCACTGCCTTGTCCAGGATGCTCTGTTGCAAAAGGCTATATGCTTGCAAGATGCAAAGTAACCAAGATCCTGAGAAGCATTTAGAGGAAATGCATGACCTGTTTGCACAAGTGCAGCTGAGAGGTGTCACCTTGCCTGAGGAGCAAAAGGCGTACATCTTGCTTGGGAGTTTGTCCCAAGACTTTGAGCACATATTGCATAGCTTCCAAGGGATGGCTGAAGACCAGATGACTGCTGAGTTGGTGTCGGCGCGCGTCTTGGAAGAGAGCCAGTGACGGAAGTCTGAAGGGCTCCAGAGGCAGCACCGACAGATACCAAAGGTCTTCAACCCACCAGAGGATGTGGAGAATTGCCAGCAGGAGAAGGCTGCAGTGTCCAAGTCTTGTTTTTACTGCAAGAAGCCAGGGCACGTCCAAAAGAACTGTTGGAAGTTTGCAGCATCAAAGAAGAAGCAGGGAAAAGGTGCTAGTTCCAGGAGTGGAGCAGCAGTTGTGGCTGGGGACAATGACTGCAAAGCCCATCAAGCAGCCACAGTGAATTCAGTCTGGATGCTGGATTCTGGGGCTTCTAACCATATGTGTAATAACAATAAGTTCCTGAAAACTAAGTCTGTGTCAAATGTTCAGTCTGTTGCAATGGCTGATGGAGTTCCCAGAGAGGTAAAACATATGGGTACTGTACATGTTCCTAGTTTTGGGGAAGATTTTGAAAATGTTTTGTGTGTTCCCAAATTGCAGAATTGTCTTGTTAGTGTGTCTGCATTGACTACAGATGGTTATACTTTGAAATTTGAAGGGGATAAATGCATAATTAGCAAAGGAAACAAGGTATGTGCAAAAGCACAA
>NW_024803518.1:0-7779 GCF_019175285.1 Sceloporus undulatus | reverse complement strand
TGTCTAGATTTTATATCCTTGCTCTCAAGTATTCCAGAGGCACCTCACTTGTCGCTGGCAGAAACAGCATCTGAACTATATTTTCCTTTTATTTAAAGCAATTTTTTTACCTGGGTCTTCAGCTTAAACATCTCTCTTTTTTAAAAATGAAATGTTGTCCCATCATTATACTGTAAAGGTCACAACACAAAAGGAAATGTGATGAGGAGAGAGAAGGAAAAATTCAAACCGTCACAGGTTTTTCGCATTTCAACCTTATAGTGTCGCAATCGTCTGGGTTGGAGAGAACTGAAAGAGTGGAGGAATGAATGGTTTCTCATCAGAGCTGACTCCACTTTCCTCTTCTTCTCTGGCATAATCCTGATCTTAATGCCATTAAGTCTCTTTTAATTTTGTGAAGGGGTGGTCCAACTTTCTTTGGCTCTGGCGCACACAGTGCATCTTTTAAACTTTACATTTGTGACTTTTCATTTTCCTTCCATTACTTGCGATTTTTAATTTTCCTTTCATTACCCATCCTTTCTGAAGAGCCAATTTCCAGCCCCTGTTTAACTAATTCATATCATGAAAGGTTTGCATATCTGACCTCTGTAGGGTGTACTAGCCCTACTATTACTCCAGCCTAGACAAAAGGCTTTTAATAATCTTTAATGGTGGCAGCCAGCCATCAGCGGATGCTCTTGTCATACAAATTGCTGGGCTCTCCGCTCTTTATGACAACTCCCATGTGGATTCCTTTCTGTCTTGCTGTCCATTCTTGGATCATTGTTATAAAAATGAACAAATTAATGGCCTGCATTCCTTTTGTGCTTACTAGGGGTGTACTTTTGGTGTTTTTAAAAAATCCATATGCTTTAAACAGGTTTGGCCCCTGCAGTAAAACCAATCCCTTTTTCAACAGTCCCATGATCATTGAGGCCCTTGGCTTCTGGTCTCCATTGAATGCTGGGGAAATTTTCATTTGCACTGGATTTTCCCACTGCTTAAGGGTGCATCTATGCCATTAATAATCTATGCCATGGGGAGACAATGGCGAGTTATATAGCAAGGAGTGTATGATTCTGCAGCATCCACAGAAGGAGTTTTCTTAATAGCAGTTTCTCAGCATCTTAGAGGATGCCAGCTCCTTCCAGTCGCAGACTGTACTACAGTCTGTCCAAATCCAGCTGTATATGTGTTTGATACTTGGCAGAAAACACAAACCTCCTGGGCTTCTATTGCATAAGGTACTTCCAGTCTAATTTTGTCTCCTGTTATTCAAGAGTGAGCATTAACCAAATCCATCTATGCTTCATTGTTTTTATTTAGTTATTTATTTTAAAACACTCAACTCTTAACTTTCCTTCGGCGCTTGATTCAGAGTTTCTGGTTGCCGTTGATTCATTCTGTACTGGCAGCATCTACCATAGCAAAGAGTCTTCCACCTCCACCTGATGCAAGCAGTTGCTTCCTGGGAACTGAGCTTTCTCCAAAGAAAAAGAATGGGTCAGGGGCTGTCTTCATCTCCCCATACCTCCAGAAGGCAGAGTGGAAGGGGTGAAGATGTGCAGTTCTCCTTTCAAGCTCGGTTCCTTTCTTCTCTTTCTGATCAGCAGCTTACGCTTCCGGGAAGCAGAGGAGACTGGCTACAAAAAGAGAACAGGTTTGACTTCCAAGTGCCAGCAACCGAGATCACTTCCAGAAAACGAAGTGCCAGAAAGACCCATTAACGCTCAACTGCGGTGGAAGAGTGGAATTCAAAGCACATGAGCTGGTGGTGGTCAATGTATTCACTGAGGAGGGAGAAGGAAGACAATGACAAAGCAATAGGCTTCTTTCCTGTATATTTGGTTCATAGAATGGGCTAGCGTTGTCCTGCGTTGGCTAATTCATGTTGCAACAACATGAGGCCATAGGCCATTCCATTAATGCCAGGCCCCTTTTGCTACAAAATGGTGATTGAAATGGTTGGAGGAACCCAACCTCCTGGTCATTAATCTCTTTTTCTTCTGTGGACTAGAGACAATTTCATCCTCAACCAGGGAAAATGTCTCTGGGGTGAAAAAAAAATTGAGTTGCCAGAGTCTCTTAAGAAAGCCGACTGTCTTGTTAGAAGAAGACTGAGGAAAGGTTGGAGGTGGAGGTCGTCGCCTTTTACAAATGAAATTAATTGCAAGTGGGGTTGGGGAGCCGGGATTGAAGCCGGTCTCCTTTATGAACGCAGCTGAGCCAAGGTCTCCGTATGTAAAGCAGCTTGGTGAAGTCCCACTTTTGGATTCAGGCTAGAAAAACAGCTGAGAGGCGGCAGCGGATGGGAGGAAGGAGGAAGGGAGCAGCAGAGGTCATTTTGCTCATTGTGGAGTTTAATAATGCGATTTTTCAAGGCGTCAGAGGAAATCAAAATGGTTTCAAAGTTCATCCGAGCCCAGTGGGTCACGGGGATCTTCAGTTCTTAGAAAATTCTCAAATCCAGGGGGAGGAGAGAAACGGGAGCAGCAATTATAGAACAGCAAGTAAAATCTACCTCTGTGTGATAATGCACCTGACCTACTTTTCCCCAGGTAAGTGGACAGACGATAGAGAAGCTGCTGCAACTGGAGACACAGTTGAGACGACAAGAGGAACTCTCTCAAGGTAAGAAGAATCATATCTCACTGTCGAAGAGGCCCCAGAGTCTCCAATACACAGAAACTCCCAGAAACCTCCAAAACTCAAGTCCAGAAGGAATAGGGACACCTGAAGGTCTACCTTCTTCAGATGAAGAGAGATAATTGATTCTCCAAGGCTTGGAGAATATCAGCAGCTAAAGGGGCAAGCCAGAACCTTCATGTTGTTGTTGTGTGCCTTCAAGTTGTTTCCAATTTATGGTGACCTTAAGGGGAACCTATCATGGGGTTGTTGTTTTTGGCAAGATTTCAGAGGAGGTTTGCCATTGCCATCCTCTAAGGCTGAATTGTTTTCATGGACAATTTGAGAATTGAACCCTAGTTTCCAGAGTCATAGACCTTCATGCTTAGAACAAATGCTCAGTTGCAAGAGAGGACTTCTCATGAGCAAAGGACATGTGCAGAAATACTCTTTTATGTGCAGAAAATGCTGGGTTTTTTAAATGGTGAGGAATGTGAGAATTTTGCTCAGCTCCCAACTGCAAATAGTCTTTGAAAACTGCATCGTTTTCAAAGACTTTCTCATAGCAGGAAGAAAATAGCTAAAATTACTGGTTGCTTCCTTCAAAAATGAACTCAGAAAGAATCACTTCCCTACTACAGGAACCTGGCCATTGTACACGAGCCTTTTTTATCCCCCCCCCCCCTCAGTTTCCAAGATGGAAGCCATTAAGAATCAGGCTTGTTTTGAAATCCAAGGAAGAAGAGTCACGACCATGGATAGCCATAAAAACAGCCTGCTGTGAAGAAAATTATTGGCTTCAATTTTCTTTTGTGGTCTACACTGCATAACTTTACTCATTCTTGGCTATGTAGCAGAGGTGCAATGGTGCCCTTTTAGTCGATTGTAAAAATACGTATTGGGTATGGGCAAGAGTGCTCAATGCACATTGGGGCTCTATGAATGGACACAGGCAGTCCCTCGCTCATGCCCAGATGGGCATTAGGAATGCCTGATGCACATCAGCATTCTATGTGGATCAACACCCATTGAGCATTGATTCTGATATGCAATGGTCATTTTGCTGCCTCCCTTGTATGGTAACATTATGGCAGTCCCTTGCTGAATGTGGACATGGTGAAACTCCTCAATTCTATTTCGCACAAGGATAAATCCCAAACTGAAATCCAACCATTGCCTCCCTCAGGAACGTAGCCAAGGGGGGGAGTTCTTGGGGTCCGGACTCCCCTTCCATTAGAAAAATGAATGGTGCATGCTGCTGCGCCGCCGTGCCCAAGCCCCATTATAATGGTCGCACTTAGTCTGGACCCCCCCCCTTCCTAAAATCCTGGCTACGTCCCTGCCTCCCTTTTGCAACCATTTTTAAACATGGGAACAGTGCAAGATTCATTCTGAAAATGGCTTAGCTGTACTGGGCAGCCATCCTGTTGGAACAAGGAGCTGAGCCTGTCTGCTCCGCTTCAGCTCAGATGACACCAGAACCCAGTTCTTTGTTTGCTCTCTCCCACAACAGACGTACTCCCCCCATTTTTATCTCTCTCTCTTTTTTAGATATAATAGCAAAATTTTCCCCCATGGTGCTATCTATTTCATGCAGCTAATGGATTCTTTTGATAAAGTGGAAGATGGCGTGTGAAGAGGGAATCTCTTTCGGGGTGTGCCATTTCCTTAATTTACAAAGAGCAGGTTTCAAAGAGTTTAGATGAGGATTGTTTGTTTCCCACCTCCTCTTACCTCTCCCTTCACAGTCTCCTACGCAGGGGAGAAAATACAAAAAGAGAGAGGGGACATTTGGGAGAGCTTTTTGTGTGTGTGTGTGTGTGTGTGTGTCACCATTCCCCTTTTGAACAATGGAAAAAAAGTCATTTTGAAGTCTCTCCTTCTGGTGGCTTTGAAACAACAACAAACATCCACCTGTGGCATCCGGGTACCATTCGCGTCACCTTCTAAATCAACAGCGTTGATCTTTTATTTTCAACTTTCAGCGCAACAAGAGACAAAACCTGGCTGTCACGTTCCACAGGTAACGGCAACAAATAGACACCACAAAACAGAATATTGGGTTGACTCTACCCTGAGAGACAAATAACATACAATCAAAGGGAGCGGGCAAACTTAATGCTTCTGTTATGACATCTGCGTCGAGCATTTTGGAGATCTGTCAAAAGTTTCCAAGCAAAGAGCCAGAGACTGGAGCACCTTTCAACAAGAAATATACCTGGAACAGGTTTGCTTGTCAGAATCGGAGGTCAGGAGGTTTGTGTCTGCAGTGTGAAATGGCTAAAATGAGATCTAATCCTCATTCGCTAGAAGGAAAACCGATGCTGCCTCCTGTGCCTTTAATGGCTGTGTAAAGAGGGAATTTCAGCAAGTACTGCTTGTCACACAACACATAACCGGGTTTCAAGCTAGAACTTGGAGAGTTATGGCCATGTTGTTGTTGTTGTTGTTGTTGTTGTTGTTGTTGTTGTTGTTACAGTTGGTACCCCACATTTGCAGCTTTGACTTTTGCGGATTTGATCATTCATGGATTTGATTGTTATGTTCTCTCTAGGAATCTCTAGGTCTCCAGTGTGACTCTGTTGTCAACTTCTGCCAAAAGTCACGCTGGAGGACCTAGAGATTCCTAGAGAGAACACATCTCTAGGCATTCGTAGGTCCTCCATTGCAATGTCATGGTCAACTTCTGGCAGATCTTGACCACAGAATTGACATAAAGACTTTTAGAGAGGTATGCTCTCTGTGCTTTTTTATTTGCAGTTTTTCCACTCTCATGGGAGTCCTGTGCCCCTACCTCCAACAAATGTGGAGAGTCTACATCATCATCATCATCATCATCATCATCATCATCATCATCATCATTATTGAGGCATATAAACCAGTTACCAAGATCATTAGTATTCATGGAGTGGCCGAGACTTTACGTTGATATTGCTTCACTTAAAGTGCCAGCACCAGCAGCATTATGTTCTGCTGGCATTATGTAATCTCTTTACTGAATAGCAATGGAGCAAACCATTGCATTCCCCATCACTGTGTACAGATGCAAGAGTTGGACAGTGAAGAAATCAAATAGAAAGAGAATCAACTCTTATCCAGATCCATCCTGTGGTAGATTCAGGTACTGATCCGGGGCAACTGCTATCAGGTTCTCCCTTTGCTTCCAAAGCCAGCACTTGATGCCCAATCCATTAGATAAGGAATTCATTTTGGTTAGGTGGGTTCCATCCAAGAAACACAATTGCAAAACTCTGTTGTGCTTTCTCCCCTCCCCTTGCCACATTAAAGCTAATAATATTTCTTGAAGCAAAGAGAAGGGAGTTTTTAATGGGACAAACTCAACAGATGGGATTTGAATGGCTCCGGCTGATCTAATTTCACTCCATCTTCTGCTGCAGCGCCATGGCATACCTCATAGCCTTAGATATTTCTTGCAAATTTTTGTGCTTTTACAGCCCTAAGAAATGAAACAATAACATTAAGTGGTTTGGAAAGTTGCCTGCCCTACCGAGCTGCACTTATAAAGGTGGCAAGAGACCTGGTCTTCCTCATTAGTAAAGGAACGGGTGTGAATGTATTTGTGAGGCTGGAGAGAGAGACGCAACAGATGAGAGGTTTTAGGATTATAACCCCCAGAATCCCCTAGACACTATGAAAGAAAAGGTATTATTTGGGTGAGAATTCCCAGAATCTCCCAGCCGGTGGTCATGCTTGCTGGAAGATTCTGGGAGCCAGAGTCCAAAAATCGCTTTCCCAAGCTCCGGCTCTAATTTAGCGTCGGATCCTGCTTCCAGCTGCACATTAAGCAGATGTGATTTAATGCATTCGCTATTCTGAGACTAATTTGTGGGCTCTTTGTGAACCTGCCAACAGTGATTACCAACAGGCCAAAGGACCATAGAAAGCCTAAACCAATTCACCATTCTGACCCCCTTGGAACATCTCCCTGAAACAAAGTCCATTGCTGGGGCCGGTGACCCTGCTGCGAGATCCAGCTAGTTCCATCTGGTGCCTGGGAGACATTTTTATGAGGCTGTTGTGGATTTATAAAGATGATGTTGGCACAGCGGGAGAGCTGGGGAAGAGGACCCCCTTACTACTAGGAGCAATCTCAGGTGGGGGCTTATGTGCTTAGTAAAGGTTGATGACCCAATTACCCTTCCTAAGTAGGAATCTGGGAAGGTTTTAATCAATGCCACTTTTCTCCCTGGGTCCAGTGACCTTCTCTCACATAGCTGCTATCTTGCATTAGCAGAAGAAGGAGGGAGGATGAATGGATGGGTGTTTGGGGGAGCAAACCTGACTATGATGCGCATGAGAAGGGATTACAGTTCAGACTAGAATTTAAGAAATTACTTTTTTTGGGGGGGGGGCAATAGCTCCCAGAATACCAAATGGCTGGGGAATTCTGGGAGCTGTAGATCAAGACAGAGTTGGCCTTCTGTATCATGGATTCTGCATCCATGGATTCAACCAACCACAGTTTGCAAATCATGGCCACAGAGCCCGAAAAACCCACAAAGAACTTCTCAATGTCCTTTTTGAATTGTGGTGTCCAGAACTGGACGCAGGATTCCAGGTGATTCCTGTCTTTGTATCTCACGCTCACTACAAACGGATACATATATCAAATCAAATAACCTCAGGGGAAAGTAACACACTGTGAGGAACAGAAGGGATTGCTTTTGATGGCAAGCAGCACTTTGGTCACAAACGGTTGCTTTCAAGCTCAGTTGAGGAGTCCCTCCCTGGCATAGCTATATGTCAGGCATCAGGAAGAGTGAATGGTGGGGAAGCCGTGAGCCTCAGAGCTCCAAGTGACACCATCACAGTCTTCAGCTTCACCTCCATTGTCAAGCCAGATTGGCGATGCAGAAGCAAAACGTTAATGGCGCATTCTAATCGCCCCTCATTTACGCCATCAAGCTCCTCCAATCCCTTACAGCTCATTTGACATCTCTTTTTATTGATTTGATGCCTATTAAACTATTTTGGACCCTGCTCTTTTTAATTTTTTCCATTAAAAAAAAGAGGACATTGCCACCCTCCCTATTGATTTGTCTCTCCTCCGCATTTGACAGTGATGGGCTGCGAAACCACCTCTTGCGAGCAAAAAGTCTGCCGGCCTCCTTGACAACTGACATGATGGAGAAAATGGCTGTGCCATCTCTC
>NW_024803517.1:5636-7783 GCF_019175285.1 Sceloporus undulatus | reverse complement strand
CTTTGTTACCTTGACCTTGGACCGGACTTTGTTATCTCTTGGCTGTTTTGACCTTGGACTGTTTGACCAACGTTGTTTCTCGGTATCCTGACTTCGGCTTGACTCTCGGAACGTTTGGACTTCTGGAATTCTGAACTCGGCTTGTTTTCTCGGACTGCTCTCAGACTGGTTCCTTGCAAGGTCTGCTTTACTTTCACTTCCACTGTGCTAAGGCTCTGTTATCAGCTACTGTCAAGTGTCTGCTGGCAGCATTCCCGGACACTATTTCTCATCAGGACTGTTGGCTGTAGTGGGACTCCCATGTCTTTAAGAGTCTTCCATAGCTTTTCATGATCCATGTAGTCATATCTTTGCTATAGTCTGCAAAGCACATGTTGATTTTATTTTCAAATTCCTTGGTGTGCTTCATTAAGCATCATATGTTTGCAATGTGGTCTGTACTGCATCTTCCTACTATTGTATTATATAGGCTAGATAATGATTTCATAGGATAGATAAGGGCAAGCAGGAAATAAGGGAGGAAATCACATAGATGAAGGAAGAAGAGTAGTAGGGGAAGAGGAAAGATAGCAATATAAAGTGAAGAATAACTGTTGGAGAAGGAGAATGGAATAAGAGATCAGAGCCGATGGCTTTGGGGATGATGTTTAGAAAGGAAGAGCGAGGAAAAACCTTTATAGAGAGTGAGAATGGGTCATGTAGGCTTTAGCAAAACATCAAAGAGACTAAGGCCCAAAACAGATGGGCAGACAGGGGCAGCTTCTGGCCACTCCAGAGACATGACATTTAGATGACATGTCCCCAAAGCACCTGGAAGCATCTAAGGTGGCCCAAAACCAGCCCCAAAAGGAGCATATCTTTTCTGCTCCTTACCACAGTCCATTTGGGACCATGGCAGGAGGTGCCCTTTGGGCCGGATCATGTGTTTGATGCAGTCCCAGGGCGATTGGGTTGGGAGCAGATTCTGGCTATTCCTTCCTGCCTGTCTGTTTTTCCCCTAAGTGGTACTAAGAGAATTGAGAATTGGGCAGTTTTCAGACAAACCTTTTACTGTTTGTGCTTCATTAAATTATATTGAAGAGTGCATCCAAATGGCATTGTTCTTTTCCTGCAGCCCCCATATGCTTTCCCAATATTTTATCTACTTTTATTTTTCTTGATTAAAGAAGGAAAGAGCAGAATATAAGAAAGGGCACTATCAATGCTAATGTGGACAGAAAAATGAAGAATGGAAGCAGGTTGGAACAGTTTTCCATTGGGAAGGTGGATGATCTTTCCAGTCCCATTCTCATGGTGGGTTGAGGGGTTGTACTGAGGAAATGCAATTCAGTCAGAGAAATTCTCTGAGTAACCTTGGGCAAGTCCTGCTGTGTCAGCTTGAGAGGATATTACTTTGTGGATTTCTTATAAGGAATTTCCACTTGAATAGCCATTTAGTATCTTGTAGTTCAATTCTTTTCTTTGAAAAGACCTTTTGTAATCTATCTATCTATCTATCTATCTATCTATCTATCTATCTATCTATCTACCTACCTAATCTATCTAATCTATCTATCCATCCATCCATCCATCCATTCTTGCCCTTTTTAAAAAAGCAACACATGCATTTTGGTCTATTTCTGATCCTCTCTGGGCATAACAACTATTTAATTGCTTCTTTTTTTAATTTTCATAACATGATATTTCAGCTGCAAACACTCAAACCACTGATTTAACGTGGTAGTTTGTTTTGTCCTATGCTTTGCAATTTCATTTTTGATATACAGGCAGGCAGGCAGGCAGAAAGGAAAGTTTGTTACAGAATTCTGATGAAACAGAATTGTGTGACAACTTTAAAATAATAACTACTTGGAAATGCCTAGATGTCTTAGGGAGAAGAACCTGAGCATTACTGCTCTCCTCTGATCAAATACATGGAATTTCCTTCTCTTGAACTTTCTCTGCCTCAGATAACTGCCTTCAAAACAATGGCCTGTTACAAACTGCCAAAATAAAGCTGCTTCGGGTCTCTTTGGAGGTATGCTGTTTAAATGATGCATGCATCCTAAGAATCCGGAAGCTGCACCAAAGCTGCACTCCAGTGCTTAGGAATGGAGTATGGCTTTGGCGTGACCTCCGGACTCTTGAGACCCATGCATCATTTAAAT
>NW_024803517.1:0-5536 GCF_019175285.1 Sceloporus undulatus | reverse complement strand
GCATATCTCCAAAGAGACCCGAAGCCGCTTTATTTTGGCAGTCTGTAACAGGCCAAAAAGAATTAGGCCTCAATCCTGTTGTTAGTCCCAAATTATTTAGACCCATTGACTCAGTGGGATTTACCTATGTGTTCACTCAAAATGGATTTACTCATGGTGTAGTGGCTTTGAGCACTGGGAACCATGGTTTGAATCTCCACATTTAGCCATGACATGGAAACCCATTGGGTGATGTTGGGCATGTCACGCTTTCTCAGCCTTAGAAGAAGGCAATGGCAAGCCTCCTCTGAATAATGAATCTTGCCCATAAAACCCTAGGAGTGGATCATCTTAAGTCAGAGAAGACTTGAAGTCACGTAACAAGAAAATAACTGTAATTGGGACTAACCAGCAGGATGCCAGCCATAGTCTTGTAAAAGAGAAAGGGAAAGAAAACCTGGCAGTTTTTGATATTTCCAGATGCTGATGATGTGTCTTTAACTTTAAATGGCTATGTTGCCCAAGGCTGTTCTGCTGTTTCTTGTGTAGTAGAAAATACCACTGGAGAAGAAAATGGACAGAGTAATCTCCCTGCAATAGACCCAGCAGCCAGCTTTGCATTTGTTGCAGAAATAAGAAACTGGAGGTAGAGGAGTTGATGACAGAGAAAACTGCATCTCAAAACAATGAGCAAAGCAAGGAAAGATTAGAGACAGGGGACAATATTTTCTGTAAAGAACTGGAAAGTTCAAGGCCTCTCTGAAGGGCCTGTAAGTATATTAGCAGAAAGAAAATGAATAGGGAAAATCATATTTCCATTAACTGATTAGTATGAATGTACTGAATTGGTGGTCTGTGAGACTGTGAACAGAACACATTGGATCTAGCCATTTTATGCCATCAGAAGGAAACCATGACTATGAGATCTTCTCTCCCTCCCACCTAAAAATGATATTCAATGAAATATGTGCACCAGAAAATAAATGTATTTGGGAATTCCATAGAAATGCATCAGTGGGGACATGTATAAAAATATACAACTCATATATGCATTAATTTCCATTTGAGAAGAAAAGAAAAGGTCTTAAAATTCAACATGATTTAAATACTGGTAGGATTCTAATAAATGCCATGAAAATAAAACTGCCATATTTTGTTATCGATGGAGTTTATCACATGCAATTTTCACGCCGACCCATTTTAACCTGTTCCAGCCCAATTAGTTTTAATCTGTTCCAGCCTGATCCCGTCTCGTACCCGGGTTGGTCTGAAAATTGCATGTGATAAACTCCCCTCTCTTTTCCTCTCCCACAAGCCTATGAACCTTATCACATAGTGAAAATTGAGGAGGGGGGGTTGGGGTTTAAACAACAATTATCCCATGCAAAACACAACATAACAATTAAGATTTTCACACATGTCACTATTAACAATGTCGTGTGAAAATCTTAATTGTGATATCATGTTTTGCATGTGAAAATCACTGTTTAAAACCCTGATTTTGCTCCATTTGCCCCATGTGATAAGGTCCTATCTTCATCTCATTAGTGTACATGAATATAGAAGAACATACACCAAAATAGAAAAACTCTGGAAAATTTATTGCAATTGGAATTGCAGTTAAATCAGGAATGTAATTTAGTTGTTCCAGGAGTGTTCTGTCTGGAAGAAATCTTGGGGGACATTAGAGAGAGAGGGGGAAAAAAAACACAAAAGAGAACATTCATTTATAGGGTGAACTCAATCATATTTCTTGGAACTAAATCTAGTTGTTGGTCCCCACTACAACTGATCCAGTGAATCAGTGGTATATATATAACTACTGACTTGTCAAGATCCCCTTGATTAAGTAAACCTACTCTAATTGGGCCTAATGCAATACAATCCCTGTATTGGAACGAGGCAGGTAACAACAAACAAAACCAATAAAGTCAAACATGGCTATCAATAGATAAAAGCATAACAGGATGTATTAGATCCTACTTCCCCAATCTCCCTCCCACCCTAAAATACCATTAAAAACAATTCTCAATAACATGATTATTAAATAAAATGAGATCAAAGTCTGGTGGGTAAACAAATGGAGAGTGAAAATTCTGAAATCAGTTTGGGAAAGCCTGACGGAAGAGATTCGTTTTTATTGCCTTCTTAAAGGCCTCCAAAGATGTTAGATGGCGGATCTTATCCAGCAGGTCATTCCAGAGTTTTGAAGCAGCAACAGAGAACATCCTCTGGGAAGTCGTCTTCAGTCTAGTTCTCTCTAACTGCAATAGGTTCTTCCCAGAGGACCTGAGAGTGCAGGAAGGATTGTATGGGAGGAGGCATTCCCTCAGGTAAGCTGGGCCCAAGCCATGCAGGGCTTTATAGGTAATAACCAACACCTTATACTGTGCCCGGAAGCTAATAGGCAGCCAGTGTAGGGATTTTAAGATAGGTGTAATAGAATCAAATTTGGAACTCCCTGTCACCAATCTGGCTGCCAGATTTTGGATCAATTGCCACTTCTGAACGTGGCATAAGGGTTGCCCCATATAGAGCACATTGCAGAAATCGAGACGAGAGGTTACTAGTGAATATACAAACGTTTCTGGGTGTTCAAGTGCATGACAAAATGAACATATAAAACAGATGTTCAGAAATGGATGTTCATGCTGATTCACCACCATCACTACCAGTCAAGGCATACTGCATATACAAAATGATGATTATTACTTCAGCAACCTTAGCAACTTCTGCCATAAAATTTCACTGGCAAAATCTCTAAGATGACTACAACCTTATAAATAAAGGAGAGCTTATTTAATGGCATATCCTTGGGGATCTATATATGTAGCAGCAGAATTTCTTCTGGAGGCTGTGTATTGAGCAAGAAAACTACTCCCCTGTCATTTTAATTGGGCATTTTCTCTCTCTTGCAAACATTGCATACATTATCCCTAGTAGTCAGTGGCCATGCAAGATGGGGAGCCTGGGAATTATAGTCCAAACACATAAGTTTTCCAACCTCAAGCCTGCTGTGTCCTCTTCCAGAACATGCTCAATATTTCTTTGTGTTGTGTTCTGGAAAAGATTAGGAGTTATGAGCAAACCATATTTTTAGAAAGCTCTTCCATCATTACTGAACTTCTTCAAAAAACACTGATAAACTTCCATGAATCCAGGACGGAACACTGCTATATCAAATTTCATAGTATTTGATATTTGACATGTAATACTTTTATCTGCTAGATAAACAGGTTTCATAATTAGTATTTGACAGCATCTGGAAGCTTATGAGATGTTATATTTGAAGCCTGTCAATGCTAAAGCAGTCAACAAATGCAAATATTCCACATTTAAATTATGCACTAGTTTCTGTTGTTTAGGATTTGTTGATAGAATTAGAAAGAGTTTAATTCTTCAAATATTTGCTGTTTCTTTTTTTTTTTTTTATCTCTACAGTTATTCTTACTAACGTCCAACTAGGATATGATGCACGTAAGAATCCATACCAAATAACAGATACAACAATAATTGATTATTGAAAAGAAACAACTGGTGTAATACTTAGACTTAAACTATATTTAGAAAAGCACATGCTCTCTTTCAGGGATGCATTAGTTACAGTGCTTCTCACCAGGCTCAGTGCATCAGTTGCTTTGTTATATTCAGTCATAGTTTCAACAAATTGTTAGTGTTGCTGTGCTACTAATAGTTCACATTTTGCCCCGGCACTTTTTATTTAGTCTATTGCAGGGATGAAAATAGCTTGGTTCCTTTTCCCCATATAAATGCAATTGAATGAGAGGTTTTGTTTTTTATATCTTATTAATGATTAACTGAATGCATTAACCCCTTTTAAAAATTGCCTAAGCCTACCCGACTCTTCATCTTGCCACTCATCATATAACATCAACAGCACTTCCCACTCTTATTCTCCCCACCAGTTACCATTGTCATGCGGATTCAGTCTACTCAGAATTCTGTACCTTACACTCAGTCCTTACTATACCTTAGAATATAAAAATATAGACTATCTTTACAAACTATGGCGGGTTACAAACCGCCATAAAGTACGCGCTCCGCGCGTACTAGGGTTAGCAAGGGCCGTATTAAGGTTAGGAAGGTTCTTACCTTCCTGACGGCCCTTCCTCCCAGTACGTGCGGAGCGCGTACTTTTTCGCGGCGCCCATCCACATGGGCGCCGCCATTTTGACGTACTGGATGCTGTGCATCCAGACGTGTCGCGGCGGAAGTGACGTCGCGAGGGCGCACTCCACCCCTCGCGGCACCACTTCCGCGTTCCAAAAAGGAGCGGCATTTCGCCGCTCCTTTTTTGCTGCGCGGGGAAGCCTCGCTGTCTGGCAGCTGGGGCTTCCCTACGCAGCAAATGGCGGCGGCGGGAAAACGGCCCCTTGAGGGCCGTTTGTAACCTGCCTATGTATCATACAGAGAAGCATTCCAAGACCTCTCACACTGCGGTCCATACCCTTCACAAGCCAATTTAAGCTCATGACGCACATTAGAAAATAGATAGAGCTTTCCTGGGCTAGGGGGTTTGTGAATATGTGCATAGGTGTGCATAGAAAACCAGGCAGCATGTAAGGACCCTCACCCCCAGTAGCTAAAAGTGCCACTCATTATGTTATTTTTCAAAAATCCCTGAAAACATCTTTTCGTTTGATGCTGTCCTTTTAATGCCCACTTCCTTTTCCCTTCACCTGGAAATGGCTCTGGAATTTGTTTTCCTGAATGTGGTTTTTTTGTTCTGATGGTGGCGGTGACTTAAAAGATTTTAAAATGACATCACAGTACAATGTCTGATATCAGAAATGTTATAAAAATTACATAGGCCTGTTACAGACTGCCAAAATAAAGCTGCTTCGGGTCTCTTTGGAGGCATGCTGTTTAAATGATGCATGCATCCTAAGAATCCGGAAGCTGCACCAAAGCTGCACTCCAGTGCTTAGGAATGGAGTGTGGCTTTGGCACGACCTCTGGACTCTTAGGACCCATGCATCATTTAAATAGCATACCTCCAAAGAGACTCAAAGCAGCTTTATTTTGGCAGTCTGTAACAGGCCATAGTTTTCTACAATAAAATAGACTGAACAGCGGCATTAAAAAATGATGATGATGAGCATGAGGCAAAGAAAATAAAGGAAAACAGCACTATGGCGAGGCTGAAACCACAGGGACAAAATAAGCCCTGACAACAGTGAAGCAGCATGAATGTAAAATACTACTGACAGGTTGTAAAACTCTCTGATGCCTTATTTTGGTAAGGGTCTACTCACCATAACAGGAAAAGAGGGAGTGGGTACAATTAAATGATACTTTAAAAACCTATTCAGGTCTCTGCCAGTAACATGAAGGTTTTCATAACTATGAATACTTTGTGCTGTTCCTCTGTTCCCATAGACCCATTCCTATTTTAAAGTTAATAGAGTGAATAGTATTTTTTTCAAGTTATCTATACAGTGATTTAAAACAATAATATTAGGCAGAAGAAGAGTTGAAAGAACATTTGAAAGTATTAGAAAAATTGTCAAAAAATATTTTGGGCATGTCAAACCTG
>NW_024803516.1:0-7783 GCF_019175285.1 Sceloporus undulatus | reverse complement strand
CCCCCCCCCCCCGGAGGGTGGAAGCCCTGTCCCTGGCATGCGGTTCTGCCGCTGGAGAGTGGAAGCTCCACCCCTGGCACGCCCCCCCTAGTTTTTTGGCTTCAACCCCCCCAGTTGTCTGAGGAACAGCAACCCAGCCCCCGGGTCAAAGAGGTTGCCTACCCCTGCTTTAGAGTATTTAGGCCCTCCCTAAGGGAAAACAGTCCTGAAGTGGCAAAGCTAGTGGAGTCTGAGGGAGAACAGTCCACTGAAACAGATTCCGCATGTGTTGCCAGATGAGGATGACCCCAGGCCCTGAGGCTTCTGGCCCCAAACTGAGACCTAGGAGCATCCCCTGGTGATGTTACTGAGCACTATGCATTCAGTACAGTTGCTCACAGCTTGACATTCAAACACACCTATGCCCATGTACATACGAATATTGTTTCTCTTTGGAAATTAAGGCAGAAACTTTAACTAAAAGGGCTGTTTCACGATCAGAGTGAAATGGGAGGATTATGCATTCTCACTTCTTTAGGGAAAATGGGATAAGATATCTCCTACTTGGTTCTAACCAGAAAATGGATGCAGAGCAGGGTGGAAGGTAAGATCGGGCACCACAACAAATGGGAAGGCAAGGGCAGAAGCTAAGTAAATACATAGATACGCACACACACCAAGTCTCTTTGCAGAGACAAATCCATCATTACAACTTGTATTAAACTGGTGTTCTAGTAACTGAATTCATGATTTGCACGCAGTCCTTTCCTCTCAGCTGCATCTGAATCCACCAAAACTGAAGAACTCCTGCCTGAAGATGAACCATGAAAAGTGGAGAGTAGTCAGGACAGGGCCCTGAGATCTGGCAACCCTGTGCTCCACTTGCAATATCTGAGGAGAGATGGGAAAGATTTGGCATGTGGGTTTTTCTCACTCTACACAGTTATAGTACTCAGATATCCCTTGAACTGCAAGGCCCAGGGAGTGATGGGATTTGAAGTTTCATGAGCTATTTGGAACTCTCTGCCAGAGAGCTCTCACACTTCACCAAGTAGAGATGCCAGAGTGAAAAACAGAGAGGGCTCCTGTACATTTAATGGATGGGTAGAAAAACGAGTTCCAGCAGATGTTGCTTGCTACCTGGTTGCCAGACAAATTTCCGCTTCTTTAGCTTTTTGTATTTTTATTTTACCAGGAAAGAATCCATTAAGGAGGAGAATTGAAAATTGCTCCATAACCCTAGTATCGGCGGCGGCACTCCACTTTTGGCCCGTCTGTCCCAGGCCACTGTTTGCAAAGGAGCTCTTGTTTAATTCCAGTTGGCTAAACTCCCACTTTCCCCAGTGATTTCAGTCTTTGCAATTCAGATGTTAATAGAAGAGCTAGTCTCTGCTTGTACTTTTAAAAGTTTTAAGGGGGGAAGAGAAAGAGTCTCTCTCCTTGGACAATAGAAGGTTGAAGCTCTGATCTCGTTTTAGCTTGCCTTATTATTGTTAGAACCCATGTTCTAACATGCATGGCATATTTTCTATGGGATACAGAATAGATTCCTGCAGATTTGCAGTGTCATCGATTGAGAGACAGGAGTTTCTAGTTTCTCCTGTTGGTTCAATAGTCATGTTAAATTTTGAGATTTTGCTATAGAAAAACATCAGTCTGGGGTCTCATGAGTATACAAAGCATGTAGAGGGGGAAAAAAAACTAATATTGAGTTAAGAACAGGTACTTAGTGAGGATTTAGTAAAAACTAAGTCTCCAAAACTGCTAGATCTCTTCCCACGTGGCTGGTTAGTACCTGGCTAGCCCTACTTGCCTGAACAGAGAAAGAAAGATCCTTTGTCTCCCTTGATGTGGTTTGATGTGCATAACATAGCAAGCAGTAAGAGAGGCTTGGCTATCTCAGCAGCCAGGGGCCAGCATGGTAGAAAGGACTGCATGTTCCATCTTCCTTGCACCTTTGATGTTTATCACACGGAAGGTTTTGCAGCTCTGTTCCGACGTGACTGCGAGTCCAGTGATGCGAATTCACGCAATACGTGATGTATTATCACACGCGATTCCTTTCTATGAGCGCTCCTTCTGTGGCACTTCCGCAGTGAATCCAAACTGACTCCTCCTTTTGGGGAATTTGGTAAAAAGTGAATTCACAGAATTCGCATTCAAGCTCGCTTCGATTTCACTCCGAATTGGTCTGGTGTGGAATGTAAGTTTGCTTCCCTCCCAGTACACCCCCCCAAACCTCCAAGGTCCCACAATTCCCATGATGCTGCGCTGCAATTTTGCCCCATTTGCTTCTGGTGCTTGGAAGGGTACATTTAGATATAGATGACAGGGACGAAGGGAATGAAACAGGATGCTGGAGGGTGGGATGGGAGCAAAGGAGGGGGCCACTGGAGGCTGGGACGGAGGCTACCAGAATTCCATTGCCGCAAGCCAAGGATCCCATAATAAACTCCAACTCCAATAATAATAATAATAATAGCAATAATATATTTTTATTATTTTAAAATAATAATGATGATATTAATAATAATTCATTTTAATAATAATAATAATAATAATAATAATAATAATAATAAGTTATTAGTTTGCTGAGGCACCACAGCTCAGATGAGGAGAATGAGAGGAGGATAGATGTAGATGAGGTTGAAATGGATGGGGGCTCTGACATGGAAGACCCCTTTGAATTTGGCTGCCAGGGATGGGGAAAATAGAAGGGAGGAAGAAACGTGAAGCTGTCATTGAAGTTTATCACACGGAGGTTTTTGGGAGTTTTTGCAGCTCAGATCCAACATGATCCATAATGCGAATTCACATCATAACATAAATGTGTTATCAGACGCTATTCTTTTCTATGGGTGCTCCTTCCATGGCGCTTCCGCAGTGATTCCAAAGTGACTCCTCATTTTGGTGAATTCGGGAAAAAAGTGAATTCACAGAATTCGCATTCAAGCTCGCTTCGATTTCACTCCGAATTGGTCTGGTGTGGAATGTAAGTTTACTTCCCTCCCAGTACCCCCCCCCCAAACCTCCAAGGGTCCACATTTCCCATGATGCAATTTTGCCCCATTTGCTTCTGGTACTCCCCCCTGCCCCTGCTTCCATTGCTACCGAGGGGAAATGTGGTTTCCCCAGTGGAAATGCTGGGGAAAGGGCAAAGAGCTACTGGGGAATGAATGTATTCACGTTTTAACGTGAACAGGAGACATGCTGGTGAGGAGGGGGAAAGCGACTGTTTCTGATGCTGCTGGGGAAGGGTGCTTGTGTGACTGGCAAAAAAATGGACCATATATCCCAAAGAAAGAGTGCTAGTTTGGGGGACACAGGGGACCATGTCTCCTATAGAAAGGCTCCTTGTGTGACTGGAAAAAACAGACCATATATCTCAAAGAAAGAGTGCTAGTTTGGGTGCCAAGGCGGACCTGATGTCCCAAAAAAGAGTTCTAGTTTGGGTGCCAAAATGGACCTGATCTCCCAAAAAAGAGTTCTAGTTTGGGTGCCAAGATGGGCCTGATCTCCCCAAAAAAAAGTGCTAGTTTGGGTGCCAAGACAGACTCTAATGCCCATAGAACATGAAGCAATATTTCCCGTGAGGCTAGCATTCAGATCCAAAGGATTTACAACAACAACAACAACAATAATAATAATACCTTAATAATAATAATAAATGGATGAGGTCTCTGACATGGAGGATAGATATAGATGTGGCTGAAATGGATGAGGAGAATGACAGGAGGATAGATGTAGATATAGCTGAAATGGATGAGGAGAATGACAGGACAATAGATGTAGATATAGCTGAAATGGATGAGGCAAGGACGTAGCTAGAGGGGGGGTTTGGGGGGTCTGGTCCCCCCCCTTCAGGCCTGGGGGCATTCAAGCTCCTTCCTCCCCCCCCCCCTCCTCTCCATTAAAACCACGGAGCTCGGAGAGGGAAAGGGGGAAAGACAAAGCAAGCTCTTTCCCTTTCGTTTCCATAGGAGTCTGGCTTCCACTCCAACTCTGCAACTTGAGTACTTTATCATACTAGGCTGTTGTAGAGTGATTGCCATGGCAACGTGCTGTGGGATTATGAGTGTTGTAGTTCAGTGACCTCCCCCATCTCTCTATCTCTGGCTGAGCTTTCCAAATGCCCCTCACCAAACTGCAAAGCCCACAATTCTATAGCATGGGGGAATCTACACTGTTGATATAATACCCTTTGACACCACTTTAAGTGTTGTTGCTCAATTCTGTGGAATCCTGGGATTTGTATTTTTACAAGCATTTTTTTCCTTTCTAAAAGAGTACTGGTGCCTCACAAAACTACAAATCCCAGGGGTTTGGGGTTGTTTTTTTTAGTAGCCCTGGAAGTTAAAAGTGGTGTCAAACTGCATTATTTCTACAATGTAGTAGCTCACAGTGTTGCCACTGCTAAAGTTAAAACAGAATATAGTTCCATTACAGTGCATTGTGATCTGGGTGGTTGTTGTTGTAGTTGTGTGCCTTCAAGCCCTTTCCAACTTATGGCAACCCTAAAATGAACCTATCCTGGGGTTTTCTTGGCAAGATTTGTTCAGAAGAGCTGTGCCATTGCCTTCCTCTGAAGCTGAGAGAGTGTGACTTACTCCCCAAGGTCACACACTGGGTTTCATGGCTGAGGTGGAAATCAAACCCTGGTCTCCAGACTTCAGAGTCATAGTCCAACACTCAAACCACTACAACAAATTTTACCTTGTGGGTCTTACATGACAAATTCCAAAACCCATACTTTTGCAGTAACTTTATTAAGCCAACCTGCAGCAATAATCTACTTTGAGACTGCCCTGGCTGGCTCAGTGCTAGGGAATTCTGGGAACTGTATGGTACTACAAACACACACTGCAGCCAGGAATTCCACTTGTGGACATACATCTTTCCCCTCTTCATCCCTTGGCCTGTTGGCCTGTTGGACTGTCTTGTTTATGTTTTAATGATATCCAGTGCATTATTGCTGACCTGCCATGTTTGTTGCATAACCACATCGTATGTTTTTCTGAGCGATGTGATATTAAAATAGTTTAACAGTTTTTATATTGAGTGTTCAAGATGGATGTGTTTGTGATCAGAAAGAAAATAAGTTCTGACAGCAAACTAAAAGAGGTAAGCACATTAAATGTATCACAACTTCATTATAGGAAAAGAAGTGAAAGTTGTCAAATTGGCATATAGAAATAAAATTATTTGTAGTGGAAGAATTATATTTTAATCTTTTGAAGTCTTTTATTACTGTACTCACAATTACAATAAAAGTGTAAATCTATAGTGTAATAAAATATACTGGTTTGTCAACTGGTCAATGAGAGGCTAAGTTAGTTTTACGTTTTAATATATGTACAGTCCGTCCTTGCCTTACGTGGGGGATCCATTCCGGATCCCGCCGCGTAAGGCGTATTCTGCCTATGCTTGAGCCCCATTGGAAACAATGGGGCTCATGCGCGGCGGCACGGGAGCGCGCGGGGCGCAACAGGCGTGCACGCCCATTCAATTCAATGGGACGCGCCGCCCCTTCCGCCCCGTGCATGCCCTGCGGCTTGAGCACATATACTCAAGGCTGCGTATGGCAGAGTATAATAACTCTGACATAAGCATTACATTGTTCAGGGACATAGCTGGACCCCCCCTTCCATTAGAAAAATGAATGATGTGTGCTGCTGCCCTGCCACACCCAAGCCCCATTATAATGGTGGCACTTAGTCTGGACCCCCCCCCTTCCTAAAATCCTGGCTACATCCCTGGATGAGGAGAATGACAGGAGAATAGATGTAGATATGGCTGAAATGGATGAGGGCTCTGACACGGAGGACCACGTTTGAATTTGGCTGCCAGGGATGGAAAAATAGAAGGGAAGAAGGAACGTGAAGAAGAAGGAAGAAGGAACGTGAAGCTAGGTGAAAGTGGAACCAGACTCCCTTCTTAACCCCGGAAGTGCAAAGGTTCAGGATGCATCCAGAGCCCCACTGAGCATGCGCAAGGGTCCCAATTCGATACACACCGGTGTGGTAATACAATTTGCACTCACTCCACTTTACCTGAATCCACATCACGTGACTTGCTGAATCCACATCACGTGATTCGGAAGGGCAACCAGGTGTGATAAAACGCTAACCAAACCTTTTGAGAAGAAAATCAAAAAGGGAGGAGAAGAAAGCTTAAAAAACAAAGTAGGGTCTAATCTAGAAACATTCCTTTTAACCTTTAAAAGGAAAAGAATGGAAAAAAACTGGAGCAGTCCAGAAAGGAACTTTGTATGCCAACCACGCTCTAGATGTCCTCTAAGGATATCCTCCATGTTTTGCCCACACATATGTGCCAGACCTGAGATACTAAAGCAGCCAGCATCTTCCAGAGATGTCTCCTGTTGCTGTTTCAGCATCTCAGGTCTGGAACAGTTGTGTAGGCAAAACATGCAGGATATCCTTGGAGGACATTTAGAGGGTGGTTGGCATTTGACACCAGCTTTTCCAGACCTGAAATGTTTCCACCGCTCCAGATCTGATTTGTTCCAGTTTGACACAGTCGGTGTCCTCCCAGATGGTCCTCCACTTCTGCAAAAGTGCCCAGCTCCATAGTGAAAGCCCCCCCCCCCCCGGGCTCTCAGTTCCAATATGCCAGTTTGGTGTTCCAGTAAAGCAATGCAGTGTGCTACTAGTCCTACATTGTCCTATTTGGTCTTCAGAGGTCCCAAATTGCTACTTCAATCATGCTGACGCCACCAGTGTCCTCCAGAGGTATCCTCCAGGCCTCTTGCTGATTCAATTGTCAGATGTCCTCCAAACGTTGTCCGGCTTTCTCAGATGATGTTCTATTCCTGTATTCCAGATGACTTTCCAGTCCCACTGATGGTCTGTTTCATATAATTTATTCATGGCTTTAGTTGTGGATGCCATGATGCTCCGCTATTGCCTGTATTCCAAGTTGTTCCACATATAGAACTACCTGCTACTAGATATCTCTCATACTGCCACCTCATGAACACTAGTTATATCTAGGCTTGCCATATCCCGCCTGTGGGCGGGACTTTCCCGGTTTTGGGCGGGTCCGCACGGTCCCGCCCCGGGTTGGCCCCACCCCCGGGATTTCCCCCGCCCCCGGGCTTTGTTGCAAAGTGTGCAACAGTGGTGGCGGGGGAAAGAGAGAGAGGCCTCTGTAGGCCTCTCTCCTTTGGCAGGGGGCTTCCCTCCCCTCTTTGGCTCTGCTGGAGCCGAAGGAGGGAAAGAAGCCTCGCCTGCCGAGGCCAGACTTCTTTCCCCGCCTGAGCTCCGCTGGCAAAAACAGAGCCCAGGCGGGGAAAAAAAGCCTTCCTGAGGGGAGGATTCTTTTCCCCCTGGGCTCCGTTGGCTGATTCCCTCTCTGCCTGGGCTGCTTCCAACGGAGCCCAGGCGGAGTGGGAATCCTCCCCTCAGAGAGGCTCTTTTTCAAAGGTGGGAAACCCCCCCCCCAAAAAAAAGGTCCTACATTTGAAAATTTTGTCCTACATTTGTCCCAGTTTGGAGGTCCGGACTAATGGCAACCCTAGTTATATCACCTAGATGTTACAGCATATAAGCACATTTCACTTCATTCACAGACTTGCAATTCTATTTGCTCCTTCATGCCCACCATGAATATTATAGTAAAAATAGCATCATGCTTGCTTCACTCCATGGATATTGACGTTTCTTGCTCCCAAGCCAGAGAGGACTAATTTACAACTCTATTCCCATATCTGAAATCCTATCTTAGCGTAGATTATCAAAATGCAGATTTGGCCTTTGATGTATGATAGACAATCTTTGCCTGAAAC
>NW_024803515.1:2500-7787 GCF_019175285.1 Sceloporus undulatus | reverse complement strand
TTTTCTTGAACTGCCTCCCAAATAATATGTCTTCTGTGAAAGATTACAAGCCTTGTGTTTTTTAAGGAGCAAAACTGTGACTAAGCATGGCCAAGAAAGAGGTTCATACATTTCTGTATGGGTTGAGAAAGAGGAAGGAGACATCATACCTGTTTTTGTTCTTATTATTACCATCTACATCTTTCTCCTTCCTACCTCCTTTATTCTTTAAACCACATGTGAAGGGTGGACAGGCTGAGGGGGAAACTATCTATGCAAGGTAGCCGGGGTATCAGTATCAATAACTGTGTCGGTGACAGTGAAAAACCCTAATCTGGAAAGGCCTGCCAAAAGAGATCTGTCTTAACAGCCTTTTAAAAGGCTTCTAAGGTGATGGATCTCTTCCGGCAGGTCATCCCAAAGCCTAGGAGTGGCAGAAAAAAAGGTCTTCTGGGTTGTTGTAGCCAATCTAGTCTTCTTAGGCTTTAGGAGACTTTTTCCAGTGCAGGGAGGATTGTGTGGAAGAAGGCACTCCTGCAAGTAGTGTGGACCCAAGCCATGTAGGGCTTTAAAGGTTACAACCAACACCTTGTATCTTGCCTGGAAACTAATGGGCAGCCAGTGGAGGGATTTAAGATCCTGTGTAATGTGGGCAGTTGTAGAAACTACAAACGACAAATTCCATGATTTCACAGGATGTTGCTATAAAAATTAAACTGGAACCAGTGTTGCATGCAATGTAGCTTTCTAGAGCACTTTCCCCCATTCTATAGGAATGGCAATGGGTCCTTACCCACAGAGGACACATTCTCATAGGTTTCCATCATCACCTTGTTGTACGGACATGTCTGCTTTGGACTCAAGAGTGGCCCTTCCTCCTCTGTGAAGAACACTGCCACATCTCAAAAGGTAATCTGCAATAGAAAACACGCTTCGCTGAAAGACAGGATTGTAAATAATACCTCCATTGCATCCTCGTCAGTCAAATTCCCAATGGCTCCACCACAAAGAAGGAGGTCTGGACACTAACCTGTCCAGAGGTCTTCTTTCCTCCAGTTTCTTCCACAAAGGAGGAATTGAGGGTCCTTTCTCTTCTCTCCCTTCCTTTGGAAGCCATCTTGGTTCTTTGCACACCTGTACAAAATACAAAGTGTTTTTATGTGCACACATTTATGCAATCTTTCACAGACCACCGAAAATACAATTCAACATCACTAAGGGCAATCAGTCCTGAATCGTCCCTAAAATTCAAAATAAATCAGTTGGAAAGCAGGATATAAATTGGAGAGATTATTATTATTATTATTATTATTATTATTATTATTATTATTATTACTATTATTAGTCTCACCTGCAAACCCTCCGAAAGAGAATCTTGTGAATGCTGGAAGACTAAGACAGTTCACTGGGCCTTTCGGGGCGTAGAGACCAGCATCCTTAGCTGGCATGAGAGCAAAGATGGCAACTGCACAGCGCACTCCCTGACTCTTCCCATATGCCGGTGTGACGCTGCTCATTGCACCACATCACAAGCGATGTCACGGCATTCCTCTGGCACTACATCCAGATGATGCAGTGCCAAAGGAGTGCAGAAAAGCCACACCATTGGCAGATATGGCACTTTCCCCCCGGCGCAGAAGGACCTCCTTTTTGCACCACGGAAAGAGCAGATCAGGGCCACGGCGTAGCCTTATCATAGTCCAAAAAGGAGCTGCAAAAACCAGCGTGTTTGCCGTGGCCCTGATCTGGCGCTAAAAGGGGCGGCCTGTATATCCCCTTAATTTCTAGAAAATGGGTCTAGGATTGGAGTCCTAGTGTTGGCCCCAGCCTTCATCACTCCCAAAGATGTCAATAGGAGAAGGGCTGGGTGGGACTCATGTGTCTGATTGATATTAATGGGTCTATTTTTTCTTGCAATAATCTACATAAAATCATAATGTATAGATAGACAGCAATAACAAAAACAACCCAGTAACAACAACCATAGCAATTACAATATTTAAATGTCTATATTTAATGTTTCCCATTGCCTTCCCCTAAGTCTGAGAGAGTGTGACTTGTCCAGTCACCCAGAGAGTTTTTATGTTGGAGCTGGGATTTAAAACCTGATCTCCAGAGTCGTAGTTCCACTATGCTCAGACCACTAGGCCACACTGGCTCCTATATCATGGACATCGTTTCACTGGGCCATTGTATGCCATGGACTTGGCCCAGCTTCCTCATCCATGGAGGTCATTTTATAAGCCCCCTTCTCCTTCTACATTTCCATCTCCTTCTGAATGCCCTCCAACTCTCCCAGTTTGGCAGGGACCCTCCCCTGGTTCATCCTCTGCCCTCCCACCTTTTCAGCTGCTCTTCAAAGGCCACACTTTCCTCCTCCTCCTGCCATTTCTCCCCTTCTCTTCAGCTCACTGCCATTGCTGCAAACTGAGTCCAAAGGGCAAAAGGAGTCTGCCCTCCATGAAGACAGCCAAGGAGAAAGGAGAAGAGGGGCCCTTCCCAGAGGCTCAGGCAAAAGCAAACAGCTGCAGCCTCTCCTAGTTTGCCTCTCCTTCCTCAGGAAGAACCTTGCAATCTTGATCATATTCTGAGGTTGTTTGGTCCCAGCCTCCCTTTGATTC
This sequence comes from Sceloporus undulatus, assembly GCF_019175285.1. Taxonomy (NCBI): domain Eukaryota; kingdom Metazoa; phylum Chordata; class Lepidosauria; order Squamata; family Phrynosomatidae; genus Sceloporus; species Sceloporus undulatus. Next base: position 5,187 of record NW_024803515.1, on the reverse strand, counting down.
TCTTGGATCCCTCTCCAAAATCTCAGGGCCCCACAGAGACTCCAACGAGAGGAGAGGAGGCCTGGCAGCCGGAGAAGAGGGGAGGAGGAGGGGGGCTTCCTTGCTTCCAGCCCCCAAAGCTTCCTCCTTACAGAAGACCCTCCAGACCCCCATCCTTGGCTCCAAAATGGGGCTCTTCCCCTCAGCCATCCATCTCACAGAAAAACCAAATTTGGGGGTCTCCCATCGCCATCTCAAGGCACCCACCTTCCCTTTCCTGCCAAGGAAATCCAGAAGGAGCCCTTCTTCTTCCTAAGCAGCCAACGGTCAAAGCCACCAGCCTTCTAGAACCCTATTCAGGCTCCAAGCCAACCACCAGCCTTTCCCAGAATTCCACGCTCTCCCTCCTCCCAGCGGAGGAGACCGGGAGACGGAGCAATGGGTGCAAACTCCAGGAAAAGAGAGTTTGTTTTCTTAAACTTGTAATTTCAGTTGTGTCCCTTTATGAGAGAGAAAGGGATATTATTATTATTATTATTATTATTATTATTATTATTATTATTATTATCAACAACATTTAAGATAATTAGTTTCTTGTTCCCAAAACCACAGAGCCTTGTGAAATCTCAAAGACTGTGTTTATCACACGGAGGTTTTTGCAGCTCTTTGCAGCTCAGATTCGAAGCCACTGCAGGTCCACAATGCGAATTCAGCGGTAACATGAGTGTTATCACACGATTCCTTTCTATGGGGCTCCTTCCGTGGGGCTTCCACAGGGATTCCAAAGTGACCCCTCATTTTGGTGAAATCTGTAACAAGTGAATTCACAGAAATAACTTCCAATCTCACTCCAATTCCACTCCAAATTGGTCTGGTGTGGAATGCAGCTTTGCTTCTGCTCTGTTTCACCACCGCAAACCCCCGGTTGCAAATTTCCCATGATGCAGCGCTGCAATTCCCCCGATTTCCTTCCGGTGGTCCTTTCGCTTTCAGGGCAACCGGGGGGAGGGGGGGATAGGCAGCCAATGGGAGCGGAGAAAGGTCCAGGTAAAGGGAAGGAGGCCACGCCCCCTCATGAATGAAGAGCCAATGGGGAAATCACATTAGTGCCCATAGACTTTGGTTTTATCAATAAAGAACATTCCTTATACAACGCCGCCCTCTTGTGGATACTCAGGGCACTGCAGCCTCTTTGGCTTCTCACCAACTTCTATCCTGGAGCGCCATCTGGTGGCCACACTTGGCAATTCACTAATAGCAGTTAACCAAATTAAACAGTACGTATATAAAACAAAAACATGAAACAAGCTAGACAAGGAAACTGTTACATGGATTTGTAACTGATTGACCGGCCGAACCGAAAGGGTGCTCAAGAAAGGCTCCTTTTCATCCTGGAGAGAAGTGACCAGTGGGATTTCCAATGGGTTTCTGTCCAGGGCCCAGTGCTATTCAATATCTTTATCAATGACTTGGAATACAGAATTGGGGACATATTGAAAAAATTTGCAGATAACTAATACCCCAGAGGACATGATCAAAATTCAAAATGACCTGAATAGACTAGAAAGCTGGGCCAAAGCTAACAAAATGAAATTCAACATGGAGAAATGTAAGGTACTGCAGTTAGGGCCGAAAAATGAAACGCACAGATATAGCTTGGGGGAAATGTGGATGAATGAAAATACGTGTGAAAGGGATCTTGGAGTCAAAGTACTGGCGACTAAAATGGTGAAGGGTCTGGAAACCATGCCCTATGAGGAACGCCTTAGGGAGCTGGGTATGTTTAGCCTGGAGAAAAGAAGGTTAAGAGGTTATATGATAGCCCTGTTTAAATATTTGATGTCATATTGAGGAGGGAGCCAGCTTGTTTTCTGCTGCTCCAGAGACTAGGACCCGGAGCAATGGATGCAAGCTGCAGGAAAAGAGATTCCACCTCAACATTCCTGACAGTAAGGGCTTTTTGACAGTGGAACACACTCCCTAGGAGTGTAGTGGAGTCTCCCTCCTTGGAGGTCTTCAGACGGAGGCTGGATGGCCATCTGTCGGGAATGCTTTGATCTTGATTTCCTGCATGGCAGGGGGTTGGACTGGATGACCCTTGCGGTCTCTTCCAACTCTATGATTCTATGATTCTAAGTAGACCAACAGTTGAACAAGAGTCAACAGTGCGATGCGGCAGCTAAAACGGCCAATGGAATTTTAGGCTGCATTAATAGAAGTATATTGTCTAGATCAAGGGAAGTAATAGTGCCAGGATTTGGAAAGCACAGTGGAACAGTCTCAGTGCTTCAGGCAAGGAACATCAGACTGAAGTCACAATGGGACAGTCTCAATGCTTCAGGCAAAGAGCATCAGCTGCCCTTGCTTCACCTCTGACATCTTCCTCCTCCACATCTTTAACTTGGACACCATCCACTTCATAAGGTCCTTTAATTCCTTTCTGTCTTCCTCCATTCGATAAACATCTATCTGGGGTTCTTCTTTGCTGGGGCGGTTATCAAGCGACTCCCCCACTGCCAGGTCCCAGGTTGTCACTCTGCCTCCCGACGGCCTTCCTTTCCCCAGTCTGGGGGCGGAAATCCAAATCCTCCAGTGGTGGCCTGGATGGTCTGAGCTTCATAAGGTTTCCAAGTCTTGGGCTTGGCTCCTAGTTCCTCTGAAGAAGGCATCTGCTCCTCCACCACCGGGATCTCCAGAACCACCGGGTT
>NW_024803514.1:0-7800 GCF_019175285.1 Sceloporus undulatus | reverse complement strand
TTGTTATATATCTGTGTCTGTCTATGTGTGTGTGTGAGAGAGAGTGAGACCCCATCCTTTTCTCTCTCTGTTTCCAGCATTGCAATAGTACCTCCTTCTGGACATCTGTGGCATAGCTGGCCATTGCAGATCCAACATCAGTCAGAGCAGATTGTGGTTGTGGTTGTGGTTGTGTGTGAAGGCAAAGCCACCCTGAATCTAGACCAGATGATGGGGATCCTGTCAAGGGACCCATCTCTCATGCTCCCAAGTTGGGCACAATGAAAAGCCAAGGGGAAAAAGATTTCCCCACATTCGCACACAGAAGTGAGACGCCATCGTCCATGGCCACCGTAAAACCATCACATCCAGAGTAGCTGTGTTGGTCATGTAGCAACGCACAATAATGCATCCAAAATGATTGTGACAATGTTAGTCCCAAACTTGCCTTTTGTCAAGATGCGGCATCCAAACTGACAAAACAGGGATAACTTTATGGAGCCAACCAAAACACACAAAATACACGTTGCAAGCGACCGAAGCTCCTCCGGCTTCCAGCCAAAATTACATTGAACCATGGCTATTAAAGCGGTGTCAAACCGGATTATTTCTGCAGTGTGGATGCAGCCTCAGTCCTTTGTGACATTGCCACTGGTGCCTTCTTTCTGTTTTCATAGAATCATAGCATTGGAGGGGACCCCAAAATATATCTAGGGCAGCCCCATGCCATGCATCTGTATTGTTTTAAAATGTTGCTTGCTGCCCTGAGTCCATTATTGGGAGAAAGGTGGGATATAAATGAATAAAATGATAGTACAGTAATCATCATCATCATCATCATCGAATCATAGACTCTCAGAGTTGGAAGAGTCCCCAAGGGCCATATAGTCCAGCCCCCTGCCATGAATACACAGCTAAAGCACTCCTGAAAGATGCCCAAGCCCTGTTTAAAGTCCTCCAAGGATGGAAAGTCCACCATGCTCCAGGGTTATCTATCCAACTGCTGAACTATAAAAAAAGTTCATCCAAATTGCTCCAACTTCCATTTTACCACTCTTCAAATATTTAAAAGACAGATAATATGAACCCTTTCAGTCTTCTTTCCTCCAGGCTAAGCAGACTCAGCTCCCTCAACCATTCCTCAGTATTATTATTATTATTATTATTATTATTATTATTATTATGCTTAATCACTCAGAATCAACAAAACAATAAAATCAACAATAAAACAAGATACAGTTAAAAGTAGGTTGCATCTGCACTGCAGGAATAATCCAGTTTGACACTGCTTTAACTGCCATCTGGGATTTGTAGTTTTTGCAAGACTGTTAGCCTTCCTTGTCAGAGAGCTCTGGTGCCACAATAAACTACAAATCCCAGGATCCCATAGCACTGAGCTATGGCAGTGTGGATGCAAACCTTTGTTACTTTTACTATCTTTGTTGGGCCTTCCACCTTTTCTGTTCTTTCAAATGCAAGACAGAACAAGCAGATAATCTGAGGTGAAGCAGTCAATGATAAATCCTTAGCCGGAAATTTGGAAGCTGCATCTTGCTGTCCCAGATCTTGATGCATGTACAAGATACTTTTTCCCTCATCCATGTACTGTAGAAGAAATTTTGCCTTATGAAGGGCTCTATGTTTGCTTTTGCTTCAGAGTAAATGTGGTATTTGCATTGGTTAAAAACGCCAATTTGGTCACCGTTCTCTGGACACGCTCTACTGTGTCCACATCCTTCTTCACTTGCGATGCCCAAAACTGGACACAGGATTCCCTCTTCCAACTCTGCTAGGAACCTGTGGTCCTTTTTCTTACCATGTGACATCCTTGGGACAAGAGAAGGGGATTGTCCCAGTTTTGGAAGTCCCCAGGTTTTCCCCAGATGGCCAAATTTTCCCCGTGGCATCATTTCTGGGTGGTTTTGAATGGGATTCCCCACCCAGCCACCCTGTTCATTCATTCTTGCCAAGAAGAATTTAAACCTAAGATTGTTGTTGTCTTGTGCCATCAAGTTGTTTCCAACTTATGGCAACCCTAAGGTGAACCTATCATGGGATTTTCTTGGCAGGATTTGCTCAAAGGGGGTTCGCCATTGCAATCCACTGAGGCTGAGAGAGTGTGACTTGCACAATATCACATGTGAAAATTGGAACTCCAATCCAAAGCCAATCCAAAGAGAAGGAAACACAGAGTAAATTCAAATCTAAGCCAATTCACGTGATTAATTATCGCACGTGAAGAGCGAAATCGGGGTTATTCCTGAGGCAAAGTGGAGCAAGTGCAAAATAAATGATCATACCAGTACATACTGTGCAGAGTCACCAATTCGAATCGGCACCCTTGCGCATGCTCAGTGGGGCTCTGAACGCATCATGAACCTTTGCACTTCCGGGGTAAAGAAAGGGGCCACTTCCTGGTTCCAGTTTCACGTGAATGCTAGCTTCATGTGAATGACAGCTTCACGTTTCCTCTTCCCTTCTATTTTAGTCTATATCTTACTCTATTTACTCTATTTCAACAGTTTAGCAATGCCCACAATTCCCGCCATGAGTGCTCTCGAGTATACATACAGTCACAGCCCAATGTTTCCTTCCTGTCATTCATGCTATCCTTTCATGCAACATCCAAATGTGATTTCTCAGTCTATCCATCCCTTCATGCAACATCCAAATCTGTCAGCCGCATCCAAACGTGTCCTCTGTTCTTGAAGGAGTACTGGAAGCAAATGGAGCAAAATTGCATCTCCGCATGATGGGAAATGTGGGACTTTGGAGGTTTGGGGGGGTGTACCAGGACCAAAGCAAAGTTGCATTCCACACCAGACCAATTCGGATTGAAATTGAAGTGAGCTTGGAAACAATTTTTGTGAATTCGCTTGTTACCGAATTTACCTACATCAGGAGTCACTTTGGATTGACTTTGGATCTGCCTCGGAATGACTCCCCATAGAAAGCAATCACATGTGATAATCCATCACGTTTTAATGTGAATTCGCATGGTTGGACCAGGAGTGATTTCGGATTGGAGTTGCAAAAACCGTCGTGTAATAAGGTCCTAAGATAGGGTGGTGCCCCCCCAAAACCCCACTCTTTTGCCTCCTCTCTAAATGCATGACCATAACCTCTCCGAAACTCATTTTCGGGGTCCCCCATCCTTTGCCTCCCCAATGCATTTCCCAGCTGCTGGACCCAGAATCTTCTGCATGCCAAATACAGAGCAATTGCAGAGCGAGTTGGATGCAACTGGAAGGCAATCCAGAACAGCCTCTCCTTGTTTGAGGATGGCAACGCAAGGCCAGGAGGCACCATCTGAGACACAGACAGACAATTTTGGAGACGCTGGGTCTCTTTTATTTGGTCTTTGTCCCAGGCTGCAAAGAGAAAGAAGCAACAGAGCAGAAGAATGACCCCTGAGAAAGAGAGGAAAGACTTAAAAGCTCCTCTCACCCAGAACTGGCAACACTGGCAGGGGATATTTTGTGAGTTGTAGCACCAAAGAGTAAGTTTCCCCTCCAAGAAACATATCCAGGGGTAGCCGTGTTGGCCATATAGCAAAGTACCACAGCACCCCAAATCCACAAAACAGGGATACCTTTATGGGGCTCACCAAGAAAGATTAGCAACCGGTTTTCTGTTGCTAATGGAATTTAAATTTTATTTCTGGGACTTGAAGATGCTTGGTTTCTCCTCTATGAGGACCTTATCACATTAGTGGGATTTAAACTAGATTTAAATCAGAAAAAAACCCTGCAAATGTGGGAAGTTTATCAGACGACATTCCTGCAAACGTGAAATAACACGAAGTTAAAGCAAGGGCAAAATGGAGAAAACAACCACTTTTTAGTTTCAGAGCTTTCTCTCCCTTTTGCCCTCGTTTTAACTGTGTGTTATTTCACGTCTGCAGGAACGTCTCCTGATAAACTTTCCTCATTCGTGTTTTTTTTTAAAAAAATGAAAATCTACTTTAAATCCTGTTTTCCAATGGGGCTTCGCTAGTGTGATAAGGTTGTTTAAACACCTTTGCCTGGTGAGGAAGCCGGCAGAGCTTCAAAAGCTTGCAACAGGTATCCCGCGCATTTTAGTCGATTCAGTACAGGTAATGCTATTTTGTGGATTTGGGATATTGTGCTTTTTCTGTTGTCCAGAAAAGGCAAGCAGAAAAATGCAATTCATCCTCCTCAAGTTTGCAGTGGATGCCAGATGCAAACCTCCAGCTGCAGAGACAATCTACCTCTCAGCCAACAGCCGCAGCCGCCTCTTGAGTTGAAAGAGACCCCCCCCAAGGGCCATCCACTGCAACCTCCCTAAAATACAGGAATATAGGACTATGCCACTCCCAAAAGATGCCCATCCAACCTCCATTTAAAGACTTCCAAAGATGGAAAGTCCACACCGACCAAAGCAATCCATTCCATTGTAAGAACAGCCCTAGAGGCTGCAGCCACGATGCAGAGTTAATGCAGTTTGACAGCGCCTTAACTGCCATTGTCCCATGCTATGGAATCCTGGGATTTGTAGTTTCTCGGGGCACCAGAGCTCCCTGAGAGAGAAGGATAAACAGCTCACATAACTACAAACCCTAGAATTCCATAGCATTGAGCCATGGAAGTTAAAGTGGTATCAAACTGCATTAATTCTATAGTACACATGCAGCCTCTTACAGGGTTTTTTTTTCTCAGTCCAAAACACACTGCAGAAATAATCTAGTTTGAGACCGCTTTAGCTGCCCTCAGTGCTAGGAAATCCTGGGAATTGTAGTTTATTGTGGTCCCAGAGCTCTCTGACACCAAAGGCTAAATGTCTCATAGAATATTAGTTGGGACCACAAGGGCCATCCAGTCCAACCCCTGCTATGCAGGAACTCACAATCAAAGCATCTCATAAAGCTACAGTTTGCATAATTCCCTAGCAATGAGCAAGAACAGTTAAAGTGGACTCAAACTGCATTATTTCTGCAGTGTGTTTTGGACCCTAGTGTTTCTGTGGAATCTCTTTTCTTGTGATTCGAATCTGGTGCTTCTCATTCTTGTCTCTAGAGCAGCAGAAAAGAAGCTCACTCCATCTTCTCCATGACAGCTCTTCAGATGTTTAAAGATATCTATAATTTTAAGTGGAGATGATGTGAAGGACATGATTTGCATCTTTCCGGATCCTGTTCTCTTCTATCCCACTTCTATCCCCCAAAGTTAACCTTTGTAACCTTAATATAACTTGGCACTGGATTCATAGAAATGGGTTTATACTCATGAAAGCTCATGCAAAAATAAAAATCCAGTTAGTCTTAACTCTTAAGGGTGCTGCCACATTCCTTTCTTTTTTTTTTCCTCCCTCTTCTTTCTTCTTTTTTAATGGACTTTTGTGATTGCTATTTCAATTTGTTTCCATATTTGCAATGCTTTAATTGCTTTGTAACCTTTGTCTGTTGTTAATTTCTTACTACATTTATTTTAACTGTTGCACATAAAAAGGACAAGATGATGACTGATGATGATGATTTTGCAAAAAAAGGCAGTCTATGAATCCAATAAGAATAATAATGACGATGATGATAATAATAACAATAATAATACAGGTTGAGTCTTATCTGGAATTCCAAAATCCGAAACATTCCAAAAAACAAAATTATCCTCATGGGTGGCTGTGATAATAACCTCTTTGCTTTCTAATGGTTCAGCCTACACAAACTTTGTTTTAAATATTTAAAATATTGTATAAAATTACCTTCAGGCTATGTGTATCAGATGTATTGTGAAACGTAAATGAATTTCGTGTTTAGGCTTGGCTCCAAAAGATATCGCTGTATGTAAATGCAAATGTTCCAAAATCTGAAAACCCCCAAAACAGTTCTGGTCCCAATGAGGGAGACTCAGCCTTTACTCCAAAATCCCAAATCCTCCGCGTGGGCGGCAGAGATCGTGACTCCTTTGTACAAAGTTATTTAAAATGTTGTGTATAAAATTGCCTTCAGGCTCGGTGTAGACGAAACATATATGAATTTTGTATTTAGACTTGAGCCCCATCTTCAAGATATCTCCTTATGGAGATGCAAATACACTTGTCCCTCCATAGGGTTAGGGGCACAAGACCCCTGTGAATAAGGAAAAACCTCAAATAACAAAAACACCATGTATTTTTACCTGAGAGGACACCTCTCTAGGAATCGCTAGGTCCTCCAGTGCAACTCTGTGGTCAACCTCCGACAGACACTGAGCATAGAGTTGCACTGGAGCTACAAATGTCCAGCAGAGTATTCTCTCTAGGACTCTCTAGGTCTTTCAGTGCCACTTTTAGTTAAAGTTGACCATAGAGTTGCACCGGAGGACCTAGATATTCCTAGAGAGGACATATTAATCGAATCCATGAATAAACAAATCTGCAAATATCAAAGCCGCAAATACGGAGGGATGAGTGTAATTCAAAATCTGAACAAATCCAAAGTCCGAAACACTTCTGGTCCCAATAAAGGAGACTCAAGTTTTACTCCAAAATCTAAAAATGGCCCACAAAGATGGCTGAGAGAGTGGCACCTTTGCTTTCTGATGCTTCAGTGGTTCATCCAGACTTTGTTTCATGCCCAAAATTATCTTTAAAAATTTGGTATAAAATTACCTTCTGGCTGGGAGTATAAGGTGTATACAAAACACAGATGAATTTTGCGTTTAGCCTTGGGTCCTGTCTCATGATGTAGATGCAAATATTCCAAAATCTGGGTGAGCAGTCCCAAATCTGACACATTTCTGCGCCTGAACATTTGAGATAATAAAGAAGATGCAACCTGGTGAGATAAGATACGGCACAGTTCAGAGCATTAACAATAACAACAACAACAAGAAACCAGTTTCAGATTTGTTTTGCATTCTGCTTTCTGCTTTGCATTGCACAACACACTTTTTAGGAGAGCAAAACATTGGCAAGGTGGTTAGGTTTCGTTTCCTAACTTTCTTGTCCCTCTGCTGGCTCAGTGCATGCCCCTATCTCTCCAAAGCAGGCGAATTCTCGGAAAAGAAGGAAGCAACAGACAGGACAAAACCATCCTGCAAGAGGCGGGTTCCTTCTTTTTGGCAAACCTCAGCCAGACAGTGGTTCTTGCTCTGGGGCAGGAGCCAAAGCTGTCAGGGGGTCTCTGAGTTTTGGATGGGTGGGCAGGTTGACTATCTGCCTGTGCCCAGATTTCCAGGAGACATGAATGACAATGTGAACCAGGGCAAAGGGAAGAAATGGATTCTTGGGTGCTGCATTGCCATCCCATCGGTATTATTCTTTACTTTCCTGGGCTTATATCTATCGGTCATGTTTTCGGACCCAACCATCAAACTGGAGCAATGCCAGTCGGAGCTACAGAACCAAACATCGGCAGCAAAGGCCGCCTCCACCTCCTTGCAGGAACACATGGAAGCCATGGCCAAAAAGGAGATGGCGGCCAGAACGGAAAACCATGGGCTACGGACCCAGCTCCTGGCCACCAACCAGAGCCTTCTCGAAGCCAAAGGACGCTGGGAGTCCTGCCAGAGCCAGCTGGTAAAATAGCAGAATAATCTTGAAAACAAATATACAAAGCAGCTCGAACTTAAAGGCCTGCAGAGGATGACTTTCTCTTGGTCCTTTGCAGGGACACAGAGAGCAGGACCTTCTTGGTGGCTGCTCCCCGGTTGGGATTGGTAGGAAAAGACCATTTTATATTTGGGCAGGGCTTTGGAATTTAACGATGTGGCAAGTATGGCTCTGTGCATAGGAAGCGGGATGCTGTATTTTTAAAAATATATATTTCCTTGGTCATTGTATTTTAAAATGTCTTTATTGTGTTTGTGGCCAGGATTTGCC
>NW_024803513.1:5000-7803 GCF_019175285.1 Sceloporus undulatus | reverse complement strand
GTGTGTGTGTGTGTGTGTGTGTGTGTGTATATAATTACTGTAGTCATTTGTGAAGCTCAAAGCTGGGTCGGCTGCAGTGTGCCAGTGGAGCCACAGGGGGCGCGGGAGAGCAAGAGATGAGGCGGATAGGAAGGAACTCTCCTTTCTGCCACCAGAGGGCGCTCAATAGAAGGATTTCGTGGGATAGGGAGGTATGCCGAAGTGCAGCCACAGGAGGGCGCCCGAGAGCCCGGGAATGGGCCTGCAACCTCCCTTTCCGCCAAGGGGCATAGATCGATCTAGGAGGATGGATCAATAGATCAATTTAGGGATTTGGATCGATCCCTGCCTCCCTCCCTCCCTCCCTCCCTCCCCTCCTAGGGCTCACCTGAAAAGCCCATTGGGAATGGGCAGCCAATGGGAGCGGAGGAAGGTCCAGGTAAAGGGAAGGAGGCCACGCCTCCTCAGGAATGGGGAGCCAATGGAAAAATCACACGAAGTCCTATAGACTTCGGTTTTATTAAGTGATGGCTAATAAAGAACATTCCTAATACAAGGGCTTCCTCTAGTGGATACTCAGGGCACTGCATCCTCTTTTGGCATCTTCCCAACTTCTATTCTGGAACGCCCTCTGGTGGCCACTCTTGGCAATTCACTCATCATGGCATTTCCCATCTATTAGAGTTTGCATTTCTTTTTTTAAATAAATGTGAGTCCCGTGAGGCTGGAGGCGGAGGATGATGTAGACAGAGAGGGATGGCCGCCTTCCAGCCGCCTTTGTCTCAGGCTGAGAGAGAGAGGGACACGCCTCCTCCTGCTCTTCGCCCAAGGAAGATCCATGGCTGAGGAGGCAGCAGGATTTGAACCCAGACCTCAGGCCTCTGCGCCACCCTAGAAGGAAGGCTTTGGAAGGAAGGAAAAACGGAGGGAGAGAGAACTAGAGAGAGAGTCAGGCAAAGGTAGACTGGGAGATAGATTGATCTAGAGGGAGGGAGTGGTAGACTGATCCATAGGGACTCCAATAGAAGGAATAAAGTCTGTGGGATAAACAACAGGGAAATGTGTGCGAATGCAGCCACAGGAGGGCGCCAGAGGGCAAGGAATGGGCCCCTTAGAGCTGATGGCCTGCAGCGCCCCCTTTCCGCCACCAGAGGGTGCTCCTTGGGACTCCAATGGAACGAATTCAATCTGTTGGATAAATAGAATCATAGAGTTGTTAGAGACCACAAGGGCCATTAACCCAACCCCCTTCTATCATGCAGGAAATCTCAATCAAAGCATCCCCATTGACAGATGGCCATCCAGCCTCTGCTTAAACACTTCCAAGGAAGAGACTCCACTATAAGCTCCAAGGAAGGAGTGTGTTTCGCTGTCGAACAGCCCTTGCTCTAAGGAAGTTCCTCCGAATGTTGAGGCGGAATCACTTTTCCTGGACCTTGCGTCCATTGCTCCATTGGGTCCTATTCTCTGGAGCAGCAGAAAACAAGCTTGCTGCCTCCTGGATATGACATCCCTTCAAATATTTAAACAGGGCTCTCATATCACCTCTTAACCTTCTCTTCTCCAGGCTAAACATCCCCAGCTTCCTCATAGAGTGAATCATTGGGGAATACATTCCCATAGGGAAACATAGGAAATTTCCCATAGGGGCTCATGGGGAATACTTTCCGAAAAGAAATTGATTAATGATTGACATTGCCTTTTGAAGAGGCATAAAGCCATTCCAAAAAAAGAGGATTACAAGGAGAGGTGAAAAGAAGTAAACGGATTCTGGAGGGAATAAAGTGGAAGGTTCAGGAAAGAGAACAGAAGAATAAATAGAGAAGGCAAGGCTAAATGGAAGGAAAAGGAATTAAATGCAGATGAGAAAGGGACTAAAATTAAGGATAAGGAAATGGACATGTATGCATAGAATAACGAGGAAATGAAAATATAAACAAACAAACAAACAGGCTAAGTCCTATGTATTATCCTAAACCTGATCCTTGACAACAGTCTCCCAGTCAAGGAACAATTCCCATTGGCTGTTATCGATCTGGATCAAGGATTTAGAAGGCGAGTTGCTCATACTTTATATATTTATATCAATTTACTAATCTTATTAAGATTAGAAGGGACAGTTGAGCAGCATCTCTGTGTATAAATTACTGTTCTAGGAGAGTAAGAAATAAGGTTTATATAGAGATAATTAAAGGGGGGAACAATTATATGCGGTAAAGAGGAAATATTAAAAGAAATCCAAGAGGTAATAATAAGCAAGGCCTAAAGAAGGTAATGGACCCATAGGAACAGATTCAGATGGAGGATCATCCAAGAGAAGGCATTACAAACAGGAAGGACTAGCCTTACTTAGAAAGGTTTTGTGATTTGAGAAGTAAGGCACACTATTGTTCTGATCAAAAATGGTTTCATTAATAAAATGTATTTAAAAGAAAGGATGCAAACTGGCTTAAAAGCAAATGGGAAGAACCCCAGGCCTCCTTCGTAGGCATCCTTCCAGGGCTGAGCGACTGTGGAGCTCATCATCCACAGAGGCCTGTTCTCCTCCCCTTTGGCTCTGAGAAGGGACCCTGAAAAGCCCCGCATGATCACCCAAGGCTCCCTCAAGGATGGTCTCCAAAGTCACAAAACAAGATACAAAAACACTGAAAACAGTAAGACAGAACGAAAGCCAAAAGCTATTTATTTCCACAGAAGCATCATTAACCACCAAATATCATTGCTCAGCTCACTGGCTGCCCAGGGACCCCTCTCCTTGGGACGTCCTTCCAGGCCAGAGGGAGGCCTTGGCCTGGCCCCAGCCCTCCCTCCTCCTCCCCAGCCT
>NW_024803512.1:0-7804 GCF_019175285.1 Sceloporus undulatus | reverse complement strand
AATTGAGCAAGTCAAATTTGGTTCATTTTATAGTGGAAACAAACAAACTAAACTCTTACAAAGGGAGTCTTTTTGGATTCATAAATTGACATCTAACACACCTAAAGGTCTAAATGAACGTCTAGATTTAAGTTCGTTCTTGTAAGGCTGCTGAAATGTAATCATTATACTACATTACACATAAGGGTAAAGATGTGATTAATCAATGTTAGTTGATTAATATGGGTTTGGAGGACAGGATGATAACTTAAGGTGAATTGATGTTATTGTTAATTTTTGCTGGAAATGTAAGGACAGTATGTCTTAATAGGTTGATATTTATTACAAATGCCATTGGATGTATATGAATAGTATTGTGACATAGTACATTCAGCCAAGTTTTCAGGCTTACTTTGTGGGACTTGTAGGACTACATAACTTAATGGATATACCTTTAAGAGAATTTATGCTCTAAATAATCACCTGTAGCCTATTGTAGAGGCAGAGTATATTACTACATACACTCTCTGTAAATTCTTACTGAGCAATCTTCTTATCAGTCAAGCCAAATTGTTTGGAGACGTGGGTAAGCTAAAATACTGTTATCTTAATATTGTATACTATTATCTATCTGATTGTCTCTGTTAATTGCTGTACTAATTTCTGTTAACTTTGTATGTCTAGAAACATGATATAACTGACAATGTTAGTCCGGCTTAGAATGATTCAAGTTTGCTGATGAAGACCAACTAAAGGTCGAAACGGCCTCAAAGCACTCCGGTGGTAGCCGTCCTGATAAAAACAATTTTCACCATTAAAAGGTAGAATCAAGGAAGGACTCTGCTACCTGTGAAGACCACGTGCCACATTTTCATGCCTCTTGGCTGCAAGCACCAATGATGATTTTTTCTGTTGATTGATGGGACTGGGTTGCTGCAGCTTCATTATATGGACTTGGATTATTAGAGACAATTACAAAGTTACAGTACAGTGTCACATATGCATATATGGTTGTTCTTATGTGTGTTATGAAGTGACATTATTATCAATACAATTGTATATGTTTTAGTAAATGAGACACGTCTCTGTTATAATTATTTAATCATCCACATCAATTACTAGTGTTCCCCTTATTTTTTTGGACTATTACAGTGTAAGCTTGCTGTTTTTTGGTTTGTGTTCATTTTAAAACTGTCACCTTTTGGGGATAAGCCCCCTACCTTCAAAAGATAACTGATAGCATGAGGAACCTCCAACAGTGCTGGACTTGCCAAAAGCAGATGCCTCCCACCCCTTCCAAAATGCCCTGAAGCTCCAAAGTGATGCCTGGTTCTGATATCCAGTGGGACATGGGGCACTGGGACTGGCATGGGTACCTGGGATAAAACCTAGCCTCTACGTCCCTCACTGCAGTTGTCCACCCCAGCATGACACTCTCCACAAAGTTCATTGTGGCAACTGGCCAAGCAGCTCACCTGGTTCTGAGTCTGAGTTTCCTGCAGAAGGTTCACAGAAACTTGATGGCATGAAGACATTGTTTTTTGTCACTGGGCCCAAGCAATAAAAGCAAGGAAAGAAAGAGAGAGAGTTAACACACACAGAATGGACACGTTGGACAAGGGAACTGACTTTCACTTACTTCCCAGTTCTTCAAGTTGCAAGAATTGCAAGCAGCAGCATCCTTGCAAGTTCCCTTGACAACAATGAATGCTGCTGTTATTAAGAGTTATCAGTTGATAGTCTGGGAAAGGTGCAGCCTGCAAATCTGCACTCTCCCCAAGGATCCCTGTGCCCCCACCACCACCTCAACACCCAACAGCATCCCGTGAAACCTGTGGGGGGAGGGGTTGCCTCTGTGGTGCCACTGGCCATTTTGCCCCAGAATCAAATGAATGGTAGCACCCACTGGTGCAGCCCCTCTAATCTATGGTAGCTGCCTGCTCCTGGTATACACAAAAAGGAGGAGACATTCCTCACCTGCAAGGAGCTTACAATATAAAGCAAACAGGAATATAAGGGGGTGAGAGAGATTAATGGGGCTAGGGAAGTTATACACAGTGTTTTCCCTACCACCTCCACCTTAGCTATCTCATACGTATCTCTAAATCTCGAGTGATAGAAAGTTCCACAAGACACACAATGAGGGGAATGGAGAAAAGACTCCATTGCCCCAAGAGATCAGATTTTACCTGGCTGTGAAGGAGGGAACTGGGTGAGTGAGGAAGTCCTCTCACGCTTTACTGGAGGGCAATAACCCCCGTCTTCTCGGTCAGACTCTGCAAGCAAAAGGTGCAAAGGGGAGAGAGTCAAAAGCAACCACAAGCAGGCCAAGTAACTGTGCAAAAGGTTTGCCCTCCCTCTCAGGATGGTAGCTTGGTTGGGAGATGGACCCTTGCCTCTCAACTTTTGGATTGTTTGGACATTTGGGTCTTTAGATCTCAGAATCCCTGAAAACTGGTAGCTGATGGAATTGGATGCCATCCGGAGAGATAAAGCTGAGAACTGCCAGGTGACAACTTGAAAGACAGTAAATGAAACATACTCCTCTTTAAGGGAGGGGTTTTGTCAGCACCTCTCTGCCCATGGGATCCCCATCTCACATCCCCAAGGGATTCAGGTGCAAAAGCTACAACAGCCCCCCATGTGTAAATTTGCCAGGCAAATGACACATGTTTTTAGTGCAGTGATTAAAACAAAAATAAAGGAGTGCATGTTTTATGTTTGGCCATCCATTCCCCCCCCTTTGGTTTTTATACTTCACTTCTTGCTTGATCTGTTTAGAAAGAAAGAAAGACAGACAGACAGAAAGAAAGAAAGAAAGACACTTTAAAATCACCATGCTAACACCTGTAATGTCTGTTCCTCACCTTAGTGGCAGACCTTGGACCACTTCTAGACCTCCACTCCCAGAAAATCCCCCAGCCAGTGCGGTGCCCAGCTCAGCTGGAGGATTATGGGAGCTATAATCCAAAAAAGTAACTTTTCTGAGCATTGAGATGTATGGTGCCACTCATTAGGTCTTCCAAAGGCAATGGCCATGATGGTTAAAGAAAACCTCTCTGTTTCTCTGCCTACTTCACAGATCATATCTCTTAAATTTGTTTCCTTCTCACAATAATTGGACAGCTGTTCAGAAAAAGAACTCAGTGGAACTGCACTTCAACGGCCACAGCATTTTCCTCATGCTTTTCAGCTGGCATGAGACCCAGGCAACTGATACTGCATAGAGATCATGCCTTCCTTCCAGGAATTTTAAGTTATACATTGGGTGTGGGCAAATCTTCTTCAGGTTGCTAAGTAGCTGCTTGAATTAATGTAGGGAATACAGTAAATACATGTACAGATGCAAACCCGCAGCCCTAGGGCTGAGCACAACCATTCCCATCCTGCATGTGCCCAGGAAGTCAGCCAGCAAAGCCACTGCTAGCCCCAAGAGCAACAGAACTGTTATTCAGGATGTCTTAGGCCTCTCTAGATCATGCATGCTCCCTCACCTTCCCCATCTTCTGGACTTGACCCATCTGCCAACCGCTGTAAAAACAAAACAAAACATATATTGAAGATTTAGACTGTATCAGAAAAGAAGAACAATAGGTCACAGGTTCTCTGGAGGTGTCAGTGAGTGTCTCAGAACTGTGCATGCTGAATGCAGCCGAGAGGAAATCCTACAGATCAAAAATGACAAAACGCTTGGGGGGGGGGGGGGTTCAGCCGTAGGATCACTTCGTAGATAATGGTTGTACCACAGTGCAGAAAAGGAATGGAGGGGGAAAAGCCAAACAAAATAAGGAATGTCTTCGTGTGCGTAACGTTTAATTAATAAGTTAGTTAAACTGATCAATTAGGATATTGACTGACAGACTAAAAAGGAGCCTCATTTTTTTTTTAAAAAAAAGACCTCTTTGAAACTAAAAATTTCAAAAAACTGTACTCATCATAGAAAAGGCATTCTGACATATATGGGAGAATATAGGCTCCTTCAAAGATGTGTCTTTTCACTAGCATTTTCATAATTATATTCAATACACAGACTTAACATATTCCTATATACATCCTTCCTAAAAATTGGGGTACTTGGAGGCGTTTTTTTTTTTAGGTTGCATGCTACACTTTGCTTACCCCTGTCCTACAGCAATCACCAAAAGTAGGAGGCTGTGTTGATTCAGGTACACATGTTTTCATCCCACCATGCAAAACCAAGCCACCTCAAAATACCTTGAATTACTACAGTGGGACAACTCACAGCAATACATGGGTTCCTGAAACATCCATTTCCCCTCCAGCCATTCTACAGTTTGTAGCTAAACTCAGAGACCTCTCAATGCCATCTTGGGTTGTCACTGTGCACTGCTGTCATGTGCCTTCAAGTAAAGTCTGATTTATGGCAACCCTACCACAGGGTTTTCTTGCTAAAATTTATTAAAGGTTTTCCATAGTCTTTCTCATAGCTGGAGAGTGTGCCTTGCCCAAGGTCCCCCATGGCTAAACTGGGATTCTCACCCTGGTTCCCTGGAGACCTAGTCCAACACTCAGACTATAACACCACATTCTTAATCACCAAGTTCTATAGTTTTCAGCCTGTGAACTTCATGTCCACTACACCAATGTCCTCATCCCATTCCAAGGAAGAGGTACCATGACAACCCACTGATCTCTAAGGGGGCATCCTGCATAGCCTCCCCCTCTTCTGAAATTCTTACAGGGTGAAGAAGGATGGTATGGCAATTGCCCCAAATAATACAGCGGGCCCTTGCCTTACACAGAGGATGCGTTCCGGACGTACACACACACACCCCGCATAATGCCAGAAGTGTGTATGCTTGAGCCCCATTGGATATAATGGGGTTTGTGCCGTGGCTGTGCGCATGCACCACGGGCACGCACACCATTATCCCATTTGCCACTCAGCTTCAGTATAAGCTGAAAGACGTCTATAGCAAGCCCGGGTATGGCACGGACTCACTGTATAAGGATTTGACGAAATCCATATGGAAACCCTTTGCACATATGCTCTTTATGCAGGCCCCAATACATTGCATTTGGTTTCTAACCCCATGTTTTGTGGGATATGAACCATATTAAAACCACTCTACCTCTGTCCACAGAAAGGGCCAGCTTCTGTTTGACATCCATAGCCTCTATGGTATTTTCAGAGGCCTTGTCTCTTGCTCTCGGTGGTTCAGAGATTGTTCTAGGGCTCAAGGCAAACACATCCCTGCCATGCCATGTAACACAAGTATGGTTTGCCATGATGGGGAACTAGAAAGTGAGCTGGCCAGGCTAGGTGCTTCTGCCCAGAAGGTGGCTGGGAGAACCTCACACACATTTCCACTCAGAAGCTCTGGGTTCCTTTCCAAACACTGATGTTGGCCAAGAGAACTTCCCTGCCTAAGGCTCCCTCAAAGGTTCCTCTCAAAACAACAGTTCCCCATCCTGCTTCTACAGCACCATGTTTAAAGGCTGGGACACAGTCACAGTAGAAGAAAGCTTCCACAGTAAAAAAGATTTAAAAAAAAAGGGGGGGTGTAGTGGGGCATCTTTAACTGAGGATGCTGGACAAAGAGGTCAAACAGAATCTCCTGCACGGTCTGCTCATTTCCCCGTGCTTGCCTGTTCTTTGAGACACACATCAGAGATGCAAACCAAGGGTGGGGGGGGGGGGGCCCTCAGATTTGGAATGTGCCCAATAAAAAGGCTCATCTGGCACTGTCCTCAAAAGCTTTCCTTCCTCTTGGAAGGATTTTTAAAAAAGTTTTGTCCACCTATTTCACCTCGATGCACTCCTGTATACAGATTATTGTAATGCTTTAGATGCTAAGTAGTACTATATCAGTATCTTAAGGATGAGGTATAAATGCTAACACCTTCCAGATGCTCCCAAAGACTCAGCTACCCAGGATGGGTTTTGTTGTTCAGAGCTAACTTGGCAAAAAGAGAAAAAATCGTGCCCAGCAGGGCTCACCTTCCTTGGAGATCCTCAAACAGAGGTTGGATGTTAATAACTCAGGAGTATTTGAGTTTTGGATTCCTGCACTGCTGAGCGTCTTTGAACTCAGTGCATCTACAAACTGTACTACTTTTGAAGGAAGGTGTGTGTGTTTGGGGGAGTGCTGCTTTTCCAGGAAGAGACGCTCTAAATCTAAGTAATTCAGTGTTGGCCAGCTTTTTCTCCTTCCAGCAGTTGCTTCCTTTCTCTTTCCTGGGGCTAAGGGACTCAGGGGAAGTATCCTCTTTCCACCAACTCCAGGGTCTGTGCAGAAGCTCTGTTTGGGACACAGACTGCTTTGGTCCAAGCAACCTCTTCAGAAAGGGCTGGAAAAGATTCCAGCTCGAAACCTTGTGCCCAGGGCAAGGGCAAGGTGTTGGGCATCTCCAGTCCTTGTTCCACATGATATCATGGTCTGGTATTTCCCCAGATTTTATAAGGATTCCAGGCACACAGTCCTAAAAAGGTAAAAGGACTCTCCCAAGCCTCTGCCACTGTCAGGAATAGCTTTCAGCTCAAATATATGCTGATATTTTGGGCTCACCCCATGTCCACCACTGGAACGTGGCCCTCAAAAACCCCTCTGACACCCAAGGTGGTCCTCAGGGTGTGAAAGGGATCCCCTATGCTTTGTGGAGAGCCAATAATTTGCAAGATGGGCCCACTTTCTGCTATAGGTTTGTTCCAACCATCACAGAAGTACCATTTGAAGCAAGAAACAAAGAAGCTAGGAAGGCTACTAATGCTGCAAACCACTTAAGCAACAGCCATCCCTTTTTTAGAGGGTAGGAAAGATATACTAGAAAAAGAGGGGAAGAAAAATAAGAAGAACATAAGGAGCCGAGAGCTTCACCAGAAATCCTTGGTAGGTTCTGACTTACCCCAGCTAGTTCTGGTTGCACCGGAGCAATACGGGAAGCAGGGAGGACAGGGCCCTCAAAGTTGCACTTCCCTGGTGATTTGGGGTGACCCACCATAGCCTGGTGAGGAGATGCTGCTTCTCCCTGGGGGTCCTCGCCTGAATCCGACACTCCTTTTTGCTCTGCGAGGGACTGGGAGCAAAGGAGAAGAAGAGCCCTTCAGTGCCCGGTAGCAAAAGGGAGGGAGCAGGGTTATGTCAGGCAGGAATGGAGTGCAGGAAGGGGGTGCTTGCTTTCCTAACCCTCAAGGCCAGTGTCTCTGCCACCATTCCAGCTGGCTGGCACTCACAGGAGCATACGAGTTTTAACTGCCATCCACCTGACTCGCTGCTATTTTGGCCAAATTCCTGACTGCTTCTCAAGGGCTATGGAGCACGACCACTGCAATGCCCCCAAAGTCAGATTGGCTGTCCAGCCATGTTGCAAAGAAGCAGGAAGTCTCAGAAAGGGACACCGAGTCCTTGCTGATATCTAAAAACAGGCCCTTTAAAAGCCAGGCACTTTTGAAGAACTAAAGCTCTTCATTCAAGCTTCAGAGAAATTCACAGTGTGGCCAAAAGGGCTATCTCTTTGAAATGTGCGATTCATTTCTGAAAAACATCAAAAGAGCCCCAAAGAAGCTGGATCTGACCAGCATAGACCTCTCTATCCCAGTCTTCTTCTCCCAAATGTGGCTACCCTGCACCCATAATAAGCAGGACACAAATGCAATGATACCCTCTGTCTCCCATTGACCTCCAGTGGTGGACGGGAAACACAGACACTGATTATCAGCTACTAGCAGCCTTATGAGAGCCAGTGTGGTCTAGTGGTTGGATTATTATTCTGGAGAGCAGGCTCCAAATCCCTTCTCAGCCATGGAAACCCACTGGGTGACCCTAGGCAAATTATACTCTCTCAGCCACAGAGGAAGGCAATG
>NW_024803511.1:0-7809 GCF_019175285.1 Sceloporus undulatus | reverse complement strand
CTATAGCCTTCTGCCAATCAGCAGCAGGCCCTCTGAGACGATATCCTAGAAGCTCTGCATGGCGACACTCTAGCCCTCGGCACTCGGAGGGTCGGCCCTCTGAGAGGGATTCCTAGAACGTATCCTTTAGAAGCCTTAAGGTGACCAGGAGCCCTGTATTTTCCATAGCGGGTAAAGTGGGTAAAACATGAGGAGGCTGTAGTGTGCCATTGCAGCCACAGGAGGGCGCGCGAGAGCCAGGAATGGGTCCCTTGGAGCCTAAAGGCCAGCAACGCCCCTATTCCGCCACCAGAGGGCGCTCCATATGGACTCCAATGGAAGGCATTAAGTCTCTAGGATAAATAATAGGGGAATGTGCCCGAATGCAGCCACAAGAGGGCGCCCGAGAGAGAGACAAAAATAATGGGCGCTTTACAGCCACATGGCAAGCAGCAACGCCCGCTTTCCGCCACCAGAGGGCGGTCCACAAAAGGGAAGAATAATGGGGTTTGCACCAAAGCCTGCCCTTTTCGCCACAAGAGGGCGCCCGAGAGACAGCCAGGAAGGGAACCCTCGGAGGAGAAGAACCGCTATCTGCTGCCGCTAGAGGGCGCCCCAGGACAGGAGGGAAGGAGAATGGCGTTGCTGGGACTTCTTAGCTTTGGACTACAATTCCCATCACCCCTCAATTCACATGGCCATTGCCCTGGAGGGCTCAAGCATCCTGGGAATTTCCAGACAGGAGCTTGAGCCGGCCAAGGGCGCAGACAGGCTGCAGGGAGATCTCCACCAACCTCTGCATTGACTGCATTGATCTCGACCAACCCCTCCATTTCCCATCATCCTCATCACACACGGCATGGGGGGGGGGTTTGGAGGACACTTCCCATCATTCCCAGGCAATGCAGAGGTTGGGGGAGGTCTCCTTCCAGTTCTCATCATCCTCATCAGGCACAGCATGGCAGGGGGTTTCCAGGACACTTCCCATCATCCCCAGGCAATGCAGAAGTTGGGGAAGGTCTCCCTGCAGCCTGTCTGTGCCCTGGACCCCCTCAAACTCCTTTCTGGAAATTCCCAGAATGCTTAAGCAATGGCCATGTGTGTTGGGGAGTGATGGGAATTGCAGTCCAAAGATAAGAAGTCCCAGCAGCAGCGCCCTTCTTCTCCTTCCCTCCTGTCCTGGCGCGCCCTCTAGCGGCAGCAGAAAGAAGGGCGAGCGGTTCTGCTCCTCCGAGGGTTCCCTTCCTGGAGCTCTCTCTCGGGCGCCCTCCTGTGGCCGAATGGCGCACTTTGGCCCCTTGACTAGGCTTTGGCGCAAACCCCATTCTTCTTCCCTGTCCTGCAGCGCTCTCTTTCAGCCACACGAGGTCGCCCGAGAGCCATCGCAAATGCGATCCAGACTGCTTGCAATGGCCCCTTTCCGCCACCAGAGGGCGCTCCAGGGCAGAGAAGAATAATGGCAAACAGAAGGGGTCACTTATTCTATCAATCAACATAATCTGTCAATCACATATTTCATCAATCATATATTCTACCAGTCGCATATTCTATCACACAATCACACATTCTAGCAATCAATCTCATATTCTATCAGTTTCATATTCTCTCAATCACATATGTATTCTATCAATTGTATATTCTATCAATCAATCACATATTCTATCAGATATTCTATCAAACACATATTCTATCTTGGTTTTGTATTGATATTGATATCCTCTGATTGATATTGTATCAATCGCAGAGTCTATCACATATTCAATCAGTGACAATTTCTATCAATCAATCAATCACATATTCTATCCATCACTGTTTGAGCCAGGAGCGATGTGAAGACACACAAGGAAGACGCTCCAATGGGGCCACCCAAAACCATTTTGTTGCCTGAAGCCAAGGCCAAGAAGACATTGCCCTCTCCTCCATTCAATAATAATAATAATAATAAATTTTATTTATACCCCGCCTTTCCAAAAAAATGATCAAGGCGGCTTACAAGTGTTAAAAACAATTAGAATAGCATTTACAATACAAATTAAATTACAATATAAAAAGTTAAAACATTACTACAAAAATAGGAACAGGAGTCAAAAAATACACATATCAGGGTACAAATAATCAATCACAAATATTTCGGAGTCAAAGGGCAGAGGAAAATCAATTAAACTAAAGAGGGAAGGCCAATCTAAATAAGTATGTTTTTAAATTCTTCTTAAAAGAATCCAATGAGGCGGCCGAGTGAAGCTCTAAGGGGAGCTTATTCCAGGAAGACGGGGCAACGATGGTAAAAGCCCTCTGTCAGGTCCTTACAAGATGTGTTCTAGGAACCTCTAACAGGTTTGTCCCGGATGATCTAAGTGTGCGGGGCGGATTATGTGGGGAGAGGCGGTCCTCCAAGTACCCTGGGCCCAAGCCATTTAGGGCTTTATAGGTTAAAACCAACACCTTCTATTGAGCTCGGAAGCGAATAGGCAGCCAGTGAAGATCTTTTAAGATAGGTGTTATATGGTCCGACCTGGAAGTACCAGCGACCAGTCTAGCTGCCATATTCTGTACGATTTGCAGCTTCCGGGTTTGGTACAAGGGTTGCCCCATGTAGAGCGCATTGCAGAAGTCCAATCAAGAGGTTACTAAAGCATGTACAACAGTTTCAAGGTTCCTACGGTCCAGGTAAGGACGCAGCTGGCGTATCAGCCGGAGCTGATAGCAAGCACTCCTGACCGTCGCATCCACCTGAGGTGTTAGCTGGAGCGACGAGGCAAGGAGCACCCCCAAGCTGCGCACCGAGTCCTTCAAGGGGAGCGTGACCCCGTTCAGGACCGGATGACGAATCTCATCACCCGGAGCCGGGCAACCTATCACCAGTACTTCCGTTTTCCCTGGATTCACACTGAGTTTGTTCTCCCTCATCCAGCCCATTACCGACGCCAAGCAGGCATCTAGAGGAGAGATGCCATCCTTAGTTACTGCATCAGTCGGAGACACAGAGAAGACTATTTGGGTGTCATCAGCATACTGATAACACCGCGCCCCGTGTCTCTGGATGATCTCTCCCAGCGGCTTCATGTAGATGTTGAATAGCATAGGGGACAAAATCGCTCCCTGAGGGACACCAGATGTAAGGGCCCTCGTGTCGGAGCGACAGTCCCCCAGCTCCACCATCTGGGATCTGCCCGAGAGGTAGGACCGGAACCACTGCAGAGCAGTGCCCCCGATACCCAACTCCCCCAGGCGTCCCAGAAGGATACCATGATCGATGGTATCGAAAGCCGCTGAGATGTCCAAAAGCACTAACAGGGACACGCTTCCCCTGTCCATGCCCAGACGGAGATCATCAACTAAGGCGACCATGGCAGTCTCAACTCCATAGCCCGCCCGGAAGCCAGTTTGAAATGGGTCCAGAAAGTCGGTGTCATCCAAGATCGATTGAAGCTGGAAGGCGACTGCTCTCTCGATCACCTTCCCCAAAAAAGGTAGCAGCGAGATGGGCCGGTAATTGTTGTGAATCAGGGGGTCTAAGGAGGGTTTTTTAAGCAAGGGTTTAACCACTGCTACTTTCAATTTTGATGGAAACTGACCCTCTCTTAGAGATGTATTAACGATGCGGTGCAATGCAGAGAAGCCGGCTGGGAATGGGGTTCCCTTCAGCCGTCGCTTGAGGGCAATGGGGCCGTTTTGAAGGACGCGGGGGAGAGGTATAGGGAGAAACTGCTTCCTGAGGCGGTCGCCTCATGGGATGGTCAGCCCTGGTGCCTTGCTTTTGGGCTGAGAGCTCTCCAAAGGGCTGGAGTGTCTCCTGGTTTGGGGGCTTCTTGGCTCATGGGACTCCCCAAAGGCAGTGGCGCCGGGAGGCACGACCGGCCCAGGGATCCCCATTTGGCCTGGCACCGGCAGGGATGCTGTGTCCAGCCATCTGGTTGCCCTCTGACCTCTGGCCATGGCTGGCCTGGCTCTGGCCAACTCCAAAGCCCTTCTGGGGGCAAAGGCTGGTCCTTTATGGCCAGCGCAGCGTTTGTGTTGGCAGAGCGTCCGGAGCCTCGTCTTGTGGCCAGGACCCCATGAAAGGGGTCTCTGTCTCCGTCTCTCTCTCTCTCTCTCTCTCTCCTCCCCAAATGTTTTCCTTCCTAATAGAGGCATTCGCTTCATTATTCGCTGAAAGAGGCTCTTTCTGAGAGCAATGTTTTCCCTAAAAAGAGCCCTTCCTGGCCCCCTCCTCTCCTTCCTTTTCCTTTGCCCAGTTCTCCAGGCAAAAAACATGCAACTACGGGCATCTTCTGTGCCACTATGCGCCTTGTGTGCCTCTTGTGCGGGTCTCTTTCACGCCAAACCACTTCTTTGCGCAGAAGAGGTGCGTGGCTCCCCTCCACATGCATCCATTTTGCAAGGCCTCTTTCTTCCTTCCTTTTGGGAGCTATATTTAGGCGGCGTTGGCAGAAACCCCCCCAAAAATGCCGCCGTTGCGCTCTCTCTTAAACCAATATTTTCCCTCTCCGGAGGCGGAGGGGCCGGATTACCCAGCGAATGGCAAATAATATTTTGGTTCAGCATACCAGGAGTTTTTTCCACTGGTTTGGATTGCTTTGCGCTGGCGTCCGGAGGAATCCGGGGGCGGCAGCCATGTTGGTCGGCCAAAGAGGCGCTGGAAGCGCGCCGCGGTTTTTTAGGGATGCTAAACAGAAAAACGGAGGGAGAGAAGGGGGTCTTTGTCACGGGCCTCTTTGCCTTAAAAGAGGTTTTATTTGGGGGGTTTTAAAACCAAAGCACTGCAAAACATGTCTCCGAAACAAAGCATGGAAATGATGCTCTTTCGGACTACAACTCCCAGCAAGTTGGTTGGGGGATTCTGGGAGCTCTGGTCCAAAACAGTAACTTCTCTTCACTCTGCGTTTCACCTTAGCCTCCCCAATGATTGATAGCATCCATGGGATGCTCAAGGTATGAAACCATTGAAACCAGACCAATGGTGGCGTCTCAATCGATAGTCAAAGGAGGAGGTGGGTGCCAGAACCCATGGATGCCAGGGGAGGATGGAGTTGGTGGTCTCTGGGTGATCAAACTCTGAGAGGTGGTCTCTGCTTCAGTCTTCTCCAGGGAAGAGGAAGCCCACTGCCTTGCTCAGGTAGACTGCTACTGAAATCCCCTCTCAGTCCTTCAGAAGACCCCCCCCCATTTCCATGCCATTGATCCCTTTGTGGGGAGCGCAGCCTCTGGGGCACAGGCCAAGGGTCTCCTCCTTTGGGCCCAGGCCATTGGGGCTGTGAATCCGCTCTGGGATTTAACTGGCTTTAAAGGAGGATCCCTTCGAATCAGTCCCTGGGGTGGACCCAGGACCCCGCTGGCATGGGATGGCAGCTTCCTGGACCCATTGCAGCAGTGGGGTCTATGACTGAGCCATGGAGGCTTGGCACGCAATGGGTGCCGCTTGCCCTGGCAGACACATGCCTCCAACAACGGGGCACTTTCCCCCCTATTTATTTATTTCTGTTGGAAAGGTAATAAAACCCGGCCAGGAAACGGAGCCAAGGCCCCACGAAAGTCCTTCCCAATCCCAGGCGCTTTGCTGGGAAAAGGCGAACAAGGAGCCACTTTGTGTGCTTTAAAAGGAGGAGGAGGAAAAGCAGCCTTGGCTGCCAGAAACATGCCCCCCCCCCAACACTAAGTAAGGAAAGGGGGGCGAGAAAGGCAAGGCAAGGCAAGGCGGATTCCCAAAAAGGCCAAAAAGAGGGAGGTCAGAACCACAAGAGAGTGTCCAGGATCCCAGGAAAGGGTGAAGGTTGCATGGGAAGGGTGCTACTTCTGCAAGGGAGTGAAAAAGCACTCTGGACATGCTCAAAGGCCATCCAGTTTGGATGCTGGACTGGGACTCCAGCATGGTTTGAGTTGCTGGAAACCCAATGGGTGACCTCTGGGAGTAGAGTCTTCTCTGCAAGGGTTGGGGTCAGCCAGAAGAGGTTGGCAATGCCACCAAGGGCATTGCAAAGGCAGCCGCCATATGAGCCCCACATTGCCTAGCCTTGGAAGGGAAGGAGCCTTGGAGAGCTGGCTGCTGGCGGAGGAGCATCATGCATAGCAGCAGCCCTGGCGCATGAAAGCCCCAAGCCAGGCCAGGCGGGCCTCCTCCACCTCTTTCTGCTCCATCTCTTCCACAGAGAAGCCCTTTCAGCTCAGTTTGGATTGGAAAGAAGCAGCGCCGCAAGGCAAAGCCAGCCCTGTTCCTGGCGGTGTGTGTGTGTGTGTGTGTGTGTATATACCTATATATGGTATTTTTAATAGGTTTTGCAGCACAATTGGCCTTTCAGGTGAGCCCCGAGGAGGGAAGAGAACCACCGCTTTCCAGGGAGCCTGGCAAGAAGGAAAAAGAGGGCTAAGAAGGGGTCCTGGCGCTCCTGCCTTCCCTGAATCTGTGGCTTACAGCGCAATGCCAAGGACTGGCATCCTGGCCCAACTTGCAGGGCTGTGGTGTGCCTTACAACCAAGTGCCACCCAAGTGGCTTTTCCAGAAAGCCCTCTCCTGGGACCCTTTTGTCACCGGTCTGCGCAAGGAAGGCCCTTTCCTAAAGCATGGAGATGGATGTACCTGAGCATGGGCAGAGCGCCAATAAAGAAAGGGAACCTCGAACCCAGGCCTGCCAGCCCCCCATCCTTTGCGTTCCCCCCTCCTGCAACTGTCCCAACCCAGCGTTGGCTCCAGGAGGGCTTTGAAACCCGAAACCTGGGGGCCTTGTGCTCCGTCTATTTCTGTTCAATTCCAGAGGAAGATAAATATATCTCCCAAGCATCCCTTGGGACCAAGCCTTTCCGGATCAGCTGCGGACCTTTCCATGGGGAGGGGGGGTCACCATGGCCAGTTTTGGGGACCCCTCCCTCCATCTCCGGAAGAGATCCAGCCCAAAAGTGCATGCCTTCCATAGAGACAAAGAAAGGCAGAGGCCCATAGTAGTGGGCTGCATGAGTTTCCAGGGAGGCCAGGGTTCGAATTCTGGCTCCAAAGTCCTTTAAGGGCCAAGTCTTTCTCAGCCTTAGAGGAAGGCCATGATGGCAAAGCTCTTCTCATGAAAACACGGAGTGCTTTGAATGGTGGACCTTGGCCTCCTTTGGGCAACCAAGGCTCAAACCCATGCTCCGCCTGAGTGACCACTGAGAGGAAGGCAATGGTGGTCAGTCTTGCAGAGGACACTGTGGGGCCTGAAGGCCAGAAGCTGTGAGTGACCCCCCCCCCGGTTTCCCTGCCTTTTGCCGTCATGCGCCAACACTACAAAGTGGCCCCTTGAAAGGCCTGGGTCGCCTCCTTGCTCCTCTCCGGCCTCAAAGCTGTGGCTTCTTGTACCCAGCATCACAGAGAGACCAGTGAGTCTCAGCTAGAGTCCTCTGCCTCCTCCTTTCCCCTAATGGTTTCCTTGCACATGGGTGCCGTGTATGTGCTTCTGAACATGAGCGCACACACAGCTGTGGGTCAGCCCTTCTTGGGAAGAAAGGCAGCCCAGGAGCAGCCTCATCCTTGCAGAAGAAGGGGCCAGGACCAACTGCCAGCTCTGGCCTTCTGGCCTCCTTTCTTTGGACCGGTCCCCCACCCAAAGAGGAGCCTGGCATTGCCCAGCTTCGCCATCGGACGCGGTTGCTTTCTTTCCTCCAAGGCAGCCGCTTTCCAGAGGTCTCCCCAACTTTGGTGTAAACAAAAAGAAAAGAGATGTATCTTATATCTTAGACATGTTTTTGCTTCTAAAGATGGGGAGACCTCTGGAAAGCAGATGCCTTGGAGGAAAGAAAGCGGTTGAGGGATAGTGTGATAGATAGATAGATAGATAGATAGATAGATAGATAGATAGATAGATA
>NW_024803510.1:0-7809 GCF_019175285.1 Sceloporus undulatus | reverse complement strand
TTCTCTAGCTCATCATTGATGCACAAATTCCAAGCTCTGGCACTTTGCTTCAAACCATACAATGCCTTCTTCAACCTATATACTTTCTGACTTCCATTCTCCTCAAACTCTTGTGGTTGTTCCATGAAAATTTCTTCTTCTAAGTTTGCATTTAAGTAAGCTGTTTCAAAATCAAAATGCTCTACTATCAAATTCCTTCTTGCTGCTACAGCTAACACCATTCTCAAACTTTCTGGCTTTGCTGTTGAAGAATATGTCTTGTCATAATTCTCATGCTGTTGTTGTGCAAAACCCTTAGCTACTAATCTAGCTTTGTACTTGATGCTTCCATCAGGCATTTCCTTTCTCTTATAAACCCATTTACAGCCTATTACTGGTTTGTCCTTAGGTCTCTCCACAATCTCAAACACACCTTTGTTCACTAGGCAACTAAACTCACTTTCCATAGCATCACACCACTTTTCCTGTTCTTCCCTGGAAAAGGTTTCCAAATGCTCAAAACTCTCAGGCTCTTCTATCACTGTACAAGCTCTAGCCTGCGTCACAACAAACCTATCTGGTGACTTTCTAATTCTGTGACTACGCCTGGGCACGAATTCTGTTCTGCCTCTCTCCTCATCACTGTCTGCACTAGAAGATGCTGTCTTCCTACTAAACCTCTTGTCTTCTGTCATTCTAGTGGTAACTGGTCTTGTTTGTGATTCCCCATCTGAGGTACTACCACTACTACTAGTTGAGGCTTCTGGCTTGACTGAAACCCCTCCGTTTCCTGAAGTTGGTTCAGTCTGTCCTTGCTGCTCACTTGAGCTACCTAATCTCAAAAATACTTCCTTGTTTGCATGCAGCTTGTCCCAGCCAGCATGTCTCTCAAAATTTGCAGACCTTGAGTACTGTATCTCTTTTCCTCTCATTAGGAACTTGTAGCTGTTTCCTGAATACCCTAGGAACATTAGCCTTTTGCTTTTGGGCTCTCCTTTTCTTCTAAAACAAGCAGGTATGTACACATGTGAAAATTGTCCAAACACTCTTAAATACTTGAAATTTGGCACTCTCCCATATAAAACTCTGTAGGGAATATCATCAATTTCAGAATGGTACATCCTATTACTTATATGTATGGCATTTAGGGTTGCTTCACCCCAGAAGCTTTCTCCAACACCTGCATCTGCCATCATGCAAGCAGAAATCCTTTTTATGTCTTGGATTCTTCTTTCTGCTAAACCATCCTCATTTGGACAAGCAGGGTTTGTGGTCTCATGCCTTATCCCCACTTTCTGGAACCAATTGTACAGCTGGTTATTTACAAATTCTTCCCCTCTATCTGTAACAATTGTCCCAACTCTGCTATCAAACCTTCTTTCTATCATCCTTACCCATGCTTTCAAACTTTGCCCAGCTTCTGACTTATTTCTCATATTCTCACATATGCAAATCTTGAAAATCTATCAACAATAACAAGAAAATATTTGCTTCCCCCTAGTGACACACAATTAGCTTGGGCTACATCAGCATGTACATATTGAAATGGTCTCTGAGCAATCCTTTTTGACTTCTTTGCAACTGGATACGCTCTGACCTTGACTTGGTTACATACAGTACAGTCTAAATGATTTTTACATTCTGCTACTTTCAAATCTGGACACATGCCTATTAAATTTTTTAAACTCTTGAAGCTTGCATGGCCAAACTTCCTATGAAGCTCATGTATGCAATCTTTGTGCAACGGAACATTATCTATGGTATTGGCATTCTCAACTTTGTACTTGTCAACATTTTCCTCTAAAAAATAAAGCTTATCTTTCTTTAAGCCTATGCCACGCAGTTCCCCATTTAAAGTTATTTTGCACAGGTTTTTCTCAAAAGTGACTATGTAGTCTCTGTCTGTTAATCTGCTCACTGATAACAAATTGTTTTCTAATTCTCTCACATGCAAAACATCATTAAAGTTTTCTTTTAGCCCTGGAATATAAACTGTTCCCATTTGATTTACTGTGGTGAGCTCACTCCCGTTTGCTAAGACTACTGCATTTACATTAGACTGCTTCTTATCATTAATTAAGTTAATATCATTACACATGGATGAAGAAGCACCAGAATCTACAAGCCATTTAGAGTTTGCTTTCTGCCTTTCCTTAATCATTGTTGCAAACCCCTTATTACTATTGTCTTTCGAAAATGGTGTCTTGAACTGCTTCTCCCTGTGCCATCTGCTATCTTGCTTGCTTCTATCAGCAGCCAATTGTTTACAGTTTCTCTGCAAATGTCCAAGTTTCTTGCAGTAGAAACATCTCCTCTGCTCCCTCGAAGAAGCTGCCTGGTCCAGCCCACGCACATCAGGCTTGGCTTGCTCACTTGGCACACTCATGGAAATTGGAGCGTCTTCCCTCTCAGATAGTCTCCTCTGGTTCTCTTCCAGAATCCTGGCCACAACCAAATCTTTTGTCAGCTCTCGTGCTGGTAAGTTTTGCAGGGCGTCAGTGATGTTGCTCCAAGACGAATCTAAAGATTCTAATAAAATGTAGCATTGCTGCTCTCTGCTTATTTCCACTCCTCTTAACTCAGCTTGCACAAACAAGTTTTGCATTGTCTTTAAATGTTCAATCACACACTGCCCCTTTGCCATCTTTTGTCTGTAAATTCTTTTAGACCATAACATTTTAGCAAAGGCAGTTGAAGGAGTGAGTAGCCTTTGAAGTGTTTCCCAAACATCTCTCGCCGTCTCCTTATCTCTCACGTCATTAATCAAGTCTTCTTCTATCATTAAATAAATACAGGCTTTTGCTTTGCTATCTCTCTCTTTCGCGGCTGCATTAGCATCGGTTGGCAAACCGGCTTCAACTGTTGCCCACAAGCCTTCTTTCACAAGGAACGACTGGGCATAAATCTTCCAGGTGGGGAAATTGGAACTGTTCAATTTGCTAAACTTTAAGATTTCCATCTTAACTTGTGCAGTGACTCAATTGACACAGTCCTTCTGAGTATGCACAGCTGATCCCTTTCGGCTTAATCAAAACACTGGAGGAGTTACTCACGGAGCTTATCAGTGCAGCGCAAACAGCTTGCTCTGATCTGTCTTCCACTCTCTGGAACTTTCAGCTTCTGTGGATGATGGGTGCTGCAGTATCTGGGCCCATAACCCTTGTCAGGGATGATGGGAGTTGTGGCTCTTCACCTGGCCTGGAACTCACCACCTGGTTGTGCACCACGCTGACCAGTTTTGGCCAGTTGTTGTATCTTTGCAAGAGTTGCAGAGAACTGGCTGAAGACCCCGACAAACTCTCCAAGCCTTCTCACTCTTGCCTCCACAGAAGTCTTCACCCTTCTTCACCAGGGTCCTGCTGGTTCTTGTAGCTTCACCCAAGACACCAGACAACTCAGTAGTCTTATATAAAAGATCTACTTTATTCTACTATATACACAGCTCCAAACAATACTCAACTCCTCACTCTCCAATCCACTACTACTACCCACAACTACAACCCACAAAATGCATTGGGATGTATAGTCCTTATTATAGCCAAAGCATGGCACCACCTACTGTGGTCTGTTTCCACCCAGTAGGTGTGTACATCATTCCCATTGGTTCTCCTTGTTCATCCCACAATTAATGATTTCATCATCTTAGCCTTGACCACTTTACAATTGTCAGGTGTGTCCAATTATCCACTCTGCAATTCTTGTCCTTGGCATTCAGCACTTGTTAATTGTCTTACCATTCACACCTGTGTGGTTCTCTATTGGCTTCTGCTGAGTCACTCTGACTCTCACATACAAGTTTTATTTCACTACTGTATGTCCCATGTTGCTTTTTCCTTAACAATCCCCTCCGAAATAAAATATTGTATGTGACTTACATTGTCATTCCAACCATTTGTGTCAACCTTTCATGTTTCTCCACTGCTAGTGCCTTTGCAAATAAATCTGCAATGTTGTATTGTGTTTCAATGTACCTCAATTCTATTTCACCTTTCTGAACCATGTCTCTCACATTTTGGTATCTTACACCCACATACTTGGTTCTGTTTTTCAAACTTTCTGTTTCAGCCATTGCTATACACGATTGTGAATCTTCTTGTATTTCTACTGGAACTCTAAATTTTTCATTCAGGTCAATTAACAATTGTTCAATCCATTGGACCTCGTTTACTATTTCGTTCAGTGCTGCAAATTCTGACTCAGAAGTACTTAGCGCTACGTTTGTTTGTTTTCTGCTTCTCCATACTATGGGACTCTCACTATACTTGATTATCATTCCTGTCACTGACTTCTTGTCTCCCAATTCTGATACGAAAGAACTATCTACAAAACAATCTAGATCAGCTTTGCTGCTTCTTATGTCTAAAGTCTCTTTCAAGTATCTCAACAAGTGTTTAACAGCTGTCCAATCCTCAACCTTAGGATTGTTAACTCTTCTAGACAAAGTGTTCACTGCAAACACAATGTCTGGTCTAGTGTGGCATGAAATAAACTGAAGTGATCCTATGATGCTCCTAAAGAATGTCTTGTCCTCAAAATCTCTAGTTGTTGGCTCAGAAATGAAGCCAGTAGTCATGGGAGCTTTTACTATCTTAGCACTCTGTAGTCCACACTTTTCTATCAAATTCTCAATCTTCTTCCTCTGACTCAACAAGCAATGTCCATCTTGTGTCCACTCAACATTAATTCCTAAATATGACTTCAACAAACCTAAGTCCTTTAAAACAAACTTTTCTGATAGTTCTCTCTTTACTGACTCAATTTCCTGTTCAGACTTTGCTGCCACGCACAAGTCATCAACATAAATCACAAGCACTATGTCTCCTTTTGTATACACACAAGCATCTGCCACGCTTCTCTTGTATCCTAGCTTCTCTAGCTCATCATTGATGCACAAATTCCAAGCTCTGGCACTTTGCTTCAAACCATACAATGCCTTCTTCAACCTATATACTTTCTGACTTCCATTCTCCTCAAACTCTTGTGGTTGTTCCATGAAAATTTCTTCTTCTAAGTTTGCATTTAAGTAAGCTGTTTCAAAATCAAAATGCTCTACTATCAAATTCCTTCTTGCTGCTACAGCTAACACCATTCTCAAACTTTCTGGCTTTGCTGTTGAAGAATATGTCTTGTCATAATTCTCATGCTGTTGTTGTGCAAAACCCTTAGCTACTAATCTAGCTTTGTACTTGATGCTTCCATCAGGCATTTCCTTTCTCTTATAAACCCATTTACAGCCTATTACTGGTTTGTCCTTAGGTCTCTCCACAATCTCAAACACACCTTTGTTCACTAGGCAACTAAACTCACTTTCCATAGCATCACACCACTTTTCCTGTTCTTCCCTGGAAAAGGTTTCCAAATGCTCAAAACTCTCAGGCTCTTCTATCACTGTACAAGCTCTAGCCTGCGTCACAACAAACCTATCTGGTGACTTTCTAATTCTGTGACTACGCCTGGGCACGAATTCTGTTCTGCCTCTCTCCTCATCACTGTCTGCACTAGAAGATGCTGTCTTCCTACTAAACCTCTTGTCTTCTGTCATTCTAGTGGTAACTGGTCTTGTTTGTGATTCCCCATCTGAGGTACTACCACTACTACTAGTTGAGGCTTCTGGCTTGACTGAAACCCCTCCGTTTCCTGAAGTTGGTTCAGTCTGTCCTTGCTGCTCACTTGAGCTACCTAATCTCAAAAATACTTCCTTGTTTGCATGCAGCTTGTCCCAGCCAGCATGTCTCTCAAAATTTGCAGACCTTGAGTACTGTATCTCTTTTCCTCTCATTAGGAACTTGTAGCTGTTTCCTGAATACCCTAGGAACATTAGCCTTTTGCTTTTGGGCTCTCCTTTTCTTCTAAAACAAGCAGGTATGTACACATGTGAAAATTGTCCAAACACTCTTAAATACTTGAAATTTGGCACTCTCCCATATAAAACTCTGTAGGGAATATCATCAATTTCAGAATGGTACATCCTATTACTTATATGTATGGCATTTAGGGTTGCTTCACCCCAGAAGCTTTCTCCAACACCTGCATCTGCCATCATGCAAGCAGAAATCCTTTTTATGTCTTGGATTCTTCTTTCTGCTAAACCATCCTCATTTGGACAAGCAGGGTTTGTGGTCTCATGCCTTATCCCCACTTTCTGGAACCAATTGTACAGCTGGTTATTTACAAATTCTTCCCCTCTATCTGTAACAATTGTCCCAACTCTGCTATCAAACCTTCTTTCTATCATCCTTACCCATGCTTTCAAACTTTGCCCAGCTTCTGACTTATTTCTCATATTCTCACATATGCAAATCTTGAAAATCTATCAACAATAACAAGAAAATATTTGCTTCCCCCTAGTGACACACAATTAGCTTGGGCTACATCAGCATGTACATATTGAAATGGTCTCTGAGCAATCCTTTTTGACTTCTTTGCAACTGGATACGCTCTGACCTTGACTTGGTTACATACAGTACAGTCTAAATGATTTTTACATTCTGCTACTTTCAAATCTGGACACATGCCTATTAAATTTTTTAAACTCTTGAAGCTTGCATGGCCAAACTTCCTATGAAGCTCATGTATGCAATCTTTGTGCAACGGAACATTATCTATGGTATTGGCATTCTCAACTTTGTACTTGTCAACATTTTCCTCTAAAAAATAAAGCTTATCTTTCTTTAAGCCTATGCCACGCAGTTCCCCATTTAAAGTTATTTTGCACAGGTTTTTCTCAAAAGTGACTATGTAGTCTCTGTCTGTTAATCTGCTCACTGATAACAAATTGTTTTCTAATTCTCTCACATGCAAAACATCATTAAAGTTTTCTTTTAGCCCTGGAATATAAACTGTTCCCATTTGATTTACTGTGGTGAGCTCACTCCCGTTTGCTAAGACTACTGCATTTACATTAGACTGCTTCTTATCATTAATTAAGTTAATATCATTACACATGGATGAAGAAGCACCAGAATCTACAAGCCATTTAGAGTTTGCTTTCTGCCTTTCCTTAATCATTGTTGCAAACCCCTTATTACTATTGTCTTTCGAAAATGGTGTCTTGAACTGCTTCTCCCTGTGCCATCTGCTATCTTGCTTGCTTCTATCAGCAGCCAATTGTTTACAGTTTCTCTGCAAATGTCCAAGTTTCTTGCAGTAGAAACATCTCCTCTGCTCCCTCGAAGAAGCTGCCTGGTCCAGCCCACGCACATCAGGCTTGGCTTGCTCACTTGGCACACTCATGGAAATTGGAGCGTCTTCCCTCTCAGATAGTCTCCTCTGGTTCTCTTCCAGAATCCTGGCCACAACCAAATCTTTTGTCAGCTCTCGTGCTGGTAAGTTTTGCAGGGCGTCAGTGATGTTGCTCCAAGACGAATCTAAAGATTCTAATAAAATGTAGCATTGCTGCTCTCTGCTTATTTCCACTCCTCTTAACTCAGCTTGCACAAACAAGTTTTGCATTGTCTTTAAATGTTCAATCACACACTGCCCCTTTGCCATCTTTTGTCTGTAAATTCTTTTAGACCATAACATTTTAGCAAAGGCAGTTGAAGGAGTGAGTAGCCTTTGAAGTGTTTCCCAAACATCTCTCGCCGTCTCCTTATCTCTCACGTCATTAATCAAGTCTTCTTCTATCATTAAATAAATACAGGCTTTTGCTTTGCTATCTCTCTCTTTCGCGGCTGCATTAGCATCGGTTGGCAAACCGGCTTCAACTGTTGCCCACAAGCCTTCTTTCACAAGGAACGACTGGGCATAAATCTTCCAGGTGGGGAAATTGGAACTGTTCAATTTGCTAAACTTTAAGATTTCCATCTTAACTTGTGCAGTGACTCAATT
>NW_024803509.1:0-7811 GCF_019175285.1 Sceloporus undulatus | reverse complement strand
CATTATTCCAAGCTGTGCTACCAGTTTCAGCCATTTCATTTTATTGTATTTTAGTCCTGACAAACAGGGGCCGCATCTCCTGCATCAGAGAGAGCTGGCTGCCCAAACCTGAATCTTATTTTTTTTTTCATTCTGACCCCGGTTTATTCCTGTCCCTTAATGTCTTTTCCTGTCCTTTTGCGGTCACAGGAACATTAAGTAGTAGTTAATTTGTAGAATCCTAGATTTGGAAGGGATCTCCAGGGGTCATCCAGTACAAGCAGACACCATCACAGCCCATCCTCTGCCAGAGGCAGCATCTTCCACTCTTGAAGAGCATTTTCCAAATGTTGAGGTGGGATTTCTTTTCCTATAGTTCTGTCTTTTCTTTCCCAGGTGGCTGACACAGAAGGGGACACGGCAGAAGAAGATCAATGAATGGCTCGGCATCAGGAATGAAACTGAGGAGTAAGCATCTCTTGGGGGGGGAGACAGAACTCCATAGCTGGAGCTCAGGGAGGGCTTCAGGAGCTGCATCTGGCCCCTTCAGGGCCTCCATGAATGGCCCCACATTAGCATCCTTGCTCGGTTCCCTTGCATTCATGTAGGGTTTTATTTTCAAAATGTGCATGGCTTCTCCTGTGGGCAGGGAGACCTAACAGCGTTAATTTGGCCCTGACAGGCCCTTTATTGATGTAGTCCCCCAAGGACCCCAGGAGGGGTGCATGGGAAGAGGGACCCCCACCCAGGGCACAGTGTCCAGAACCCCGCTTGTCTTCATCCGCTTTATTCTTCTCCAGTCAGCCCTCCTGTGCTCACTGTATTTACAGAGGGAGGTTTTAGAGGGGATTATGGGATTCCTAAAGAGGGCAGGGTGACTCTTAGAGAGATCTCCTCTCCAACAGAAAAGTGGATAGTAGCTGGTGAGTTGGGACTGTATCCTGCCAGTCCAGGGTATGTTGTGATGCCCATGTGTGCCCCAGTGTTGTGCCCAAAAGGCAGCCAGAATTGGGGGAATTGGCCCGATGGACAACAGTTCCCCAAGTCCTCAACTTTGTTGGGGGATTCTGTGTAGCTTCCTTTTGCCTTCCCTTCCCAAATTCAAGGGCTGACTGTCTTTCTCACCCCGCAGCCAATACTCCATGATGGAGGATGAGGAGGACCTGCCCCATCAGGAGGAGCGGACGTGGTACGTGGGCAAGATCCACCGGACCCAGGCGGAGGAGATGCTGGCAGGCAAGCGGGATGGGACCTTCCTCATCCGGGAGAGCAGCCAGCGTGGGTGCTACGCCTGCTCCGTTGTGTGAGTGGCCTCCCTTTATTTTGCACCACAGATTCTGGAAGGCAGCTTCAGCCCTGGCTTGGGGATGCTGGGAGCTGCGATCAGAAGAAAATAGTAGCCTTTCTGGTCCTGTTCACACCAAGTGACAGTTGTCTCTGTTGTTTGTTCTCTCTCCTCCTCTCCCCCCCCCCAACAAACACTGGCCCTGCAGGGTGGACGGCGACACCAAGCACTGCGTGATATACAAGACAGCCACCGGGTTTGGCTTCGCTGAGCCCTACAACCTCTATGCCTCCCTGAAAGAGCTGGTCTTGCACTACCGGCACACCTCCCTCGTCCAGCACAACGACTCCCTCAATGTCACCCTCGCCCACCCCATCCTTGCCTCCCAGCCCCCACCAAGGTGAATGGGATTGCCAGCCAAGTGGGTGGGGGGCTTGGATGGAGGAGAGGCCCTTCCCAGCCCACCACTTCACTGGCAGTCCACTTTGCCCTCCCCACAACAGACCAGTTTCCCGCTCTGGTGCTTGAGGGAATCTCTCTCTCTGGCCTGCCTGTGCCCATCCCTTCCCCCTTGGGGCTTCTGGCCTTTATGTACCCCTCCTTATCCCCCCCTAGCATTCCTCCAGAGGGAATTCAAATGCCCTCTCCCCCTTTGTGGTTTGCATCTGTGAAGGGTATCTGCGGCCTTGCCCAGCCTCCTATGCAGCAGCAACTTTTATCCTCAAATATGCAAAAATGGGGGGCGAGAGGGAAGCCCTCCAGCCAGCTCCATGCAGTGCCCCCTCCCTGGCAGCACTTTACATGCCCTGCCTCTGCTCCAACTGTGGTAAGGAGAGGGAGCACTGCCTGCTCCAGTGGCTGCCTAGGGGCAGCCCTCCTGTGGGCTTCAGGGAGAAGGGGGGGTCCCATTTTCCCTGAGGTAGACCCACTGCTCTGCATAGCCTGTCCTTTCAGGTGGGGAGTAGCTGTTCCTCAAGATGGTGGGTCTCCCATTCTACTACAAAGCCATATGGACATTTTGCAGCCAGGGGAGACCATTAACCCATTTTGTCCTATTGTTTTCTCTCTCTTTGGACCCCAGACCTTTTTCCTCTTCCCCCTCTCAATGCCTGCCACTTTTACCACCCAAAAAAAGGCAGCTTGGCATTCCCCAAGACCTGCCTGGAAGCCATTTTATCTTGCCCTCCACATTTCCTCCTGCTCCTGGTTTGGGTCCCTCTGAAACGCCCTTGATCTTCCTCACATAAGCCCGCCAGGACTCCTCTGGGACCTCAAAGTGGTTGTTTTCACCCTCTTTTCCTCCCCTGCCCCCCAGAGATATGCAATAACATCCTCCTCTCTTCCTCCTCCTCACTCCTGTTTTCCAGCACCATTTTCCATTTAAGAACAGGGAGCAAAAGAAGTAATAATGTTTACTTTAAAGCATTGTTAAGCAGTAGTAATGGTGTTGAGATTTACGAGACACACATAACACAAATGTTTTAACACAGAAACAAGAAGAAGAGTTTTGTATGGTACTTCACAAGCAGAAAAATAATTAAAATGAAATCTGTTCCTGCAAAATTCCTGGCAGTGTGGGCAGGTCATGATTTCTCCTGCCTACCCACCTTGGGGCCTGGCACTGTATGTATTTGGAGAGCCAGGCCTGGCCGGAGGCTCCATGGGTCCCCAGACTGAGAGGAGCAGGAAAGCAGGGGGAAGCTTTCTGAGGAAATCCCCCACTTTGCAGCCCTTCGCGGGAAAGGAGAAGTGAAAGCGTGGCCTTCTGCAAAAGTGGCCTCCTGCTTGGGAAGCCAGGGGGGCCAGCCCCTCTCGGCTTGCCTCCCTCTGCTGCTCTGGAAGGGTGGGCAAAGTGCAACCTTCCCATCTATCATACTTCCTTGCTGGCTAGCAAGGCTGATGGAAGTTTCAGTTCTACACTGGAACCGAGTGTCAGTGAACACTGATATACATTACAGCATACAAAGGGATCTTGTAGCACCTTTGAGAGTTGTAGCATGAGTTTTCATAGGCTTAGGTCTACTTCCTCGGGTGCAATAAGACACGTTACTGCAAGATTAGGCAAGTTTGATGGGATGGAGCAGACAGTTTGTGCAAGAGGAGTCTCCTTCCCTGGAGGTCTTTAAACAGAGGCTGGATTGCCATCTGTTGATGGGGATGCTTTGAGATTTCTTGCATTGGAGTTGGACTGGATGGCCCTTGTGCTTTCTTCCAACTCTATGATTCTAACTTGATCACTGAGAAGACCCAGCATCCCCACAGCCAGTGGAAGAATTGGGCCAACTTCCCCAGCCCATCATTACATTCCCTGTTACCCCAGTCCATCACCAGCCACAAACTGCATTCACAAGGATGCAGAAAGTATCCCCCGCCCCCCCCCCCAAAAAATCTGCAGTGCTAATGGATCCTTTTGTGCCACTGGATAGCTTGTGGACCATTTGTTCATGATGCAAACAAGGATCCCAGAGCCCATGGGGCTGGTGGCAGAGGCCCAGTGTGCTACAGAGTTGTAGCCAGGGGCATCATGAGTGGAACTTGCTGCCACAAGATGGGGAGACAGCAGCCAACTTGGGTGAACAAGTTCTGTCCATGGAGAAGGGTAAAGGCCACCCGTGGATGAAGACCAGTCAGGGTGGCTACAGATTGCTGGGGAGGATGGGAGTCCCATTTGCAGGGGGCTTCCTCCTCTGGCCACTGTCGGGACAAGACAGTGGGTCAGGAAGGCCCGTCTGGGTCCTATTTGGCCTCTGCACTTTTGGGGCTGTGTGTATTATGTGTTGTGTGCCATCAAGTCATTTCTGACTCGTTGTGAACCTATCCTGGGGTTTTCTTGGCAAGGTTAGTTCAGAGGAGGTTGAGGGGATGTGACATGCCCTGGGGTTTCAGGGCCAAACTACTGGAGTGTTTTTACACTGTGCAGATAAAGCTGACCTTCTGGTGTGGAGTCACCAGGCCCCAAGTTCCCCCAAGGCCTGCAGGCCTTGGATTAGAGATAAGCCCAGGATGCTTTGCATTGTCCCCAAGGGTCAGGTGCTTGTGGCTTTTCACCTCCCTCTTCCTTCTTATCAGGCTGTTCTTTAGAGTGATTCAATCTACTTTACAAACAGCATTGCCATTTTCCAGGGAATTTCCCAGAATCTGGGGAGTTTAATTTCTTTCCGGGGATTTTGACTGAATAATAATAATAAATATTGGGGGAATTCCAGGGATTTTGGATTTTGGTAAAAGATTCTGGGGAATATCTTCGAAACTTGTCGACAACACTTCATAAAGCCAGTTCTCCTTTTGTGGCAAAGGGATCCATGTGGCTTTTTGAGGGATAATGTCAGTTTCCAAACTCCAGGGCTGGGCAAAGTGCAGCCTCCCCTTCATGTGACAAGGGACTGCAACCCCCATCATTCCCCACCATTGGTTGCATGCGGGCTGGAAGGGAGCTGTGAGTCCAGCAACTTCTGCTTTATTTGGAGGCTCAAACAAAGCCTCCAAAAGGGGGCGAAGAAAGAAGCAGGGAGATTTGGGCAGAGAGTGTGGCAATTGCAGGAGAGGCTGGGGGTGACTTTTCACCCTTTTTTGGGAAGAGCAGAGGATGCGAGGGGGATCAAACTCTTCTCTCTTGGGGACCCCAATCACTCTGGCTTTTTCTAGCTTTGGGGGCTTTGCATGTGTTCAGAAGGAGCGAGTGGAGCTGTGCTTCTTCCCTGAGGCTGGTCATGCCCAAGGCGGAGGCGGCAGACTGGCCAAGGAAGAGGGTGGCATTCCTGCTTCAAGTCCTTTCTGACTTAATGGTGACCTTTATGGCCTTCAAATGCCCTTGCAAACCACTCTAGGGATCACCATGTCAGAAACTTACACGGCTTTTTATGGGACTTTCTTGGCAAGATTTGTTCGGAGGAGGTTTGCCATTGCCAACTCCTGGGACTGAGAGACTGACTCACTCAAGGCCCCCCAGTGGGTCTCCATGGCAGAGCCGGGAATCAAACCCTGGTCCTCAAATGCCCTTGCCAGCCACCCTGGGAGCACCAAAAGACAGAACTTACAAGGCTTTTCATGGGATTTTCTTCACAAGATTTGTTTGGAGGAGGTTTGCCATTGTTATTCCCTGAGGCTGAGAGAGTATGACTAGCCCTGGGTCAAGTGGGTTTCATAGCCAAGCTGTGATTCAAACGCTGGTCCTCAAATGCTCTTGCTAGCCATCCTGGGATCAAGAAATACAGGAACCAACAGAAGTCTTGAGAGGAACTAGGGGAGAAGGATTTCTTTGTTGCTGGGATTTTTCACCAAGTAAGTTTTGAATTGGGATGACCTCTGAAAGAGGAGCCCCCCAAAATCCCTGCCCCATCTCCAGTTGCCATCTTAGGTCTTGCAAAGTCAGGGCACCATGTCTCTCATTCTTCCTCTTTTCCTTCACTGGTTTCCACATTACACAACATCTGTATCATGTGAGTTGTGTGATCCCAGGAGGGTCCAAAGTACAACAGCAGCCGAGATGCCAGGTCTGTTTGTCTCTTGGTGTTGGCACATGCCACCAGATAATCCACACCTAAAGGGAGAAGGAAAAAGCCAAGGTGGTGCTGCACTACATTTCACTAAATACAAATACCAAAAAAAACAATAAGACACTGCAAAAAATTATTTGTTGCACTCTTACAAACACCCGTGTCATTCAACAAGAATCAGAGAACAACAGAATGTCTATTCACCATACGGATGGAAACCAATGGAGTTGGTGGTAAGATCAAAATAGGTCCCCTTGCAGGAACTGTACTGTAAATGGCATGGAGTGGTAAGATGGAAATAAATCCTCTTCTCAAATGGTTAATCCATGGCAGTCAGTAATGTCAGGCAAAAAATATAATACAGTACTTCCAATCGGAAGTATACTACCTGGAGTTGGAATATACTTCAAGGGCCATCCAGTCCAACCCCCTTCTTCTGCCATGCAGGAACTCTCCGTCAAAGCATCCCCATTGAGAGATGGCCATCCAGCCTCTGTTTAAAGACCCCCAAGGATGGTGACTCCACCACAATCTCAGAGGAAGGAATGTTTCCACTGTGGAACAGCCCTTACTTTCAGGAAGAT
The DNA here is from genome assembly GCF_019175285.1 of Sceloporus undulatus. Lineage (NCBI taxonomy): Eukaryota > Metazoa > Chordata > Lepidosauria > Squamata > Phrynosomatidae > Sceloporus > Sceloporus undulatus. The sequence continues at coordinate 1,467 of NW_024803509.1, read as the reverse complement.
CCTTCTAATGTTGAGCTGGAATCTCTTTTCCTGGAGCTCGCATCCATTGCTCCACTGGGTCCTGTTCTCTGGAGCAACAGAAGACAAGCTTGCTCCCTCCTCAATATGGCATCCCTTCAGGTATTTAAACAGGGCTCTCATATCCCCTCTTAACCTTCTCTTCTCCAGGCTAAACACCCCCAGCTCCCTAAGTCTTTCCTCATAGGGCTTCAGGGTTTCCAGACCTTTCGCCATTTTGGTGGCCCTCCTTTGGACACATGGCTCCAGTTTCTCAATGTCCTTTTTTAATTGTTTTGCCCAGAACTGGACACAATATTCCAGGTGGGGCCTGAGCAGAGCAGAATAGAGTGGCACTATTTCTTCCCTTGATCTAGATACTATGCTTCTATTGAAGCAGCCTAGAATCGCATTGGCCTTTTTAGCTGCTGCATCACTCTGTTGACTCATGTCCAACTTGTGATCGACTTGGACTCCCAGATCCCTTTCACACGTAGAAGTCTCTCCTTCAGCCAGGTGTCCCCCATCATCCTAGATCTGTGCCTTTCGTTGGTTCTCTCTTGAGTGCAGTGCCTTCCACTTCTCTGGGTTGAAGTCCACTTGTCAGTGAGCTTTGTCTCGGCTCCCTGATCTGTCCCGGTCTCCCTCTTCTGGGGCCTGGGCTGCTGCTCCTAACTGGGTGCCATTGCAAACCCGACCCGGATGCCCTGGTCCTCAGGGTCCCTGAAGGCCAGCCAGACCAGCCTGCCCTCCCTGCGCTGCCCCCAAGCAGTGCCCCTCCTCCCGGCTGAGTCAGCCTCAGGAGGCGGAGGGGAAGAACCGGTTCCCCGGAGGCAGAGGGCGGCCCCTTCCCTCCCGGCCCTCAAAAGCCCGGGCAGCCAGCCGGTGCCCCTCGCCTGCCCCTGCCCTGCTGCTGCCGCTGCCCCATGGCTGCTCCCTGGACCCTGGCCGCCCTCCTGCTCCTGCTCCTGCTGGGGGCTGCCTTCGCCGGGGAGCCCTCTTGCCCACTGCCGCCCCACCTCTGGTGCCACCCCCAGGGGGCTGCCAAGGGCTGCCAGGTAAGAGGAGGGCAAACCCTGGGTATGGGGCAGAGGAAAAAGAGACCTTGATCCCCCCAGACAGCCCCCCCATGCACACCCCTTCCCTTGAGAGCCCCTAGGCGCCCCAAGATTCAGCCGCCCATTCTGAACGACTTTCTGCCCCTGGCCTGCCTCGCCGGGCTGTTGGGAAGAAGAAGAAGAAGGTGGGCACGGGAGTCTTCTGCCCTTCCCTTGCCCTTGCCAGCCCCCTCCCTCCAAGCTCCAGTGGCCCCTGGGCCCCTCCTGGCCTGGGAAGGGCTTAGGGGCTGGCTCCCCCTTCCTTCCCCAGGGTTGGCACAGGGTGGCAAAGTACAGTCCTATCCAGACTCCACCAAACAGGCAGCTCTCTCTTGGGCCAAGCGGCGGGAGGCTCTTCCTTCTGCCCCCCCCC
>NW_024803508.1:792-7813 GCF_019175285.1 Sceloporus undulatus | reverse complement strand
CCCAGTCGTCGGAGCTAGAGGCAGTGTGGGTCCTCCAAACTCAGCCTGAGACTACAAAAACCCTCCACCACATCTGCTTTGAGAGGAGCCCAGCAGCAGAGAGAGAGAGTTCTGGCGTTTTGCCCTGGGCACGCCTGAGCTCCCCTCCTCCTCATCCCAGTCGTCGGAGCCAGAGGCAGCGTGCGTCCTCCAAACTCAGCCTGAGACTACCAAAACCCTCCACCACATCTGCTTTGAGAGGAGCCCAGCAGCAGAGAGAGAGAGTTCTGGCGTTTGGCCCTGGGCACGCCTGAGCTCGAGTCTCCTCCTCCTCATCCCGTTGCCTTGAGCTCGAGGCAGTGGGGGTCCTCCAAACTCAGCCTGAGACTACAAAAAAAACCCTCCACCCACAACTATGCTCTGAGAGAGCCTCAAGCAGCAGTAATAGAGAGTTTTAGGCTTTTTGCCCTGGGCACGCCTGAGATCTCCTCCTCCTTCTCATCCAGTCGTGTTCGATGTAGGCATGTGTGGGTCCTCAAATCAGCCTAGACTGAAAAAACCTCCACCATCCTGTCTGAGAGGAGCCCAGCAGCAGAGAGAGAGTTTGCTTTTGGCCTTGGCATCGTAGCTCCCCTCCAACTCAATCCTAATCCCAGTTATCAGGAGTAGAGGCAGTGTGAGTTTCCTCTAACTCAGCCTAGACTACAAAACCTCCCCATCTTGCTCTGTGGAGGAGCCCAGCAGCTAAGAGAGGAGTTTCTGGTGTTTGCCCTTGGCACGCTTGAGCTCCCTCCTACTCATCCATCTCTTGAGCTAGAGGCAGTGTGTGTCTCTCCCAAACTCAGACCTGAGACTACAAAAACCATTAACTACACACACCTGCTCTGAGAGATGCCCAGCACAGAGAGAGAAGTTTCTGCGTTTTTTTTTTTCCTTGTTCACAGCCTGAGCTTCCCTCTCCTCATCCAGTTCTTAGGAGCTTAGAGGCAGTGGTGTCCTCCAATACCCCTAGCTATATATAAAACACTCCTTTTTACCACAACATACTGCTCTGAAGGTCACCAGGAGAGAGAGAGTTTCTGGCGTTTTGCCTGTTCAAAACAAGCCTGAGCTCCCTCCTCCTCATCCCAGTGTCGGACGGATATAGGCAGTGTGGGTCCTCCAAATCAGCTGAGACTACAAAACCCTACACCACACTGCTCTGAGAGGAGCCTGCAGGCAGAGAGAGAGTTGAGTTCTGGCATTTTGGCCCTGGCACGCCTGAGCTCTCCTCCTCCTCATCCCAGTCGTCGGAGCTAGAGGCAGTGTGGGTCCTCCAAACTCAGCCTGAGACAATAAAAACCCTCCACCAACCTCTGCTCTGAGAGGGCCCAGCAGCAGAGAGAGAGTTCTGGTGTTTGGCCCTGGGCACGCCTGAGCCCCCTCTCCTCATCCCAGTCGTCGCGAGCTAGTAGGCAGTGTGGGTCCTCCAACTGTCCTGAGTACTACAAAAACTCCACACACACCTGCTCTGAGAGGGGCCCAGCAGCAGAGAGAGAGTTCTGGTGTTTTGGCCCTTGGCACGCCTGAGCTCCCCTCCTCCTCATCCCATTCTCTGCAAGCTAGAGGGCGTGTGTGTATCCAAACGTCAAACCGAAGCACTATAGACTACATAAAATCCTCCACCATCTGCCGAGAGTCGAGCCCCGCAGCCAGAAGAGAGAGAGAGTTCTGGCAAGTTTTGCCCTGTGCACGCCTGAGCTCCCCTCCTCTCCTCCCAGTCGTCGGAGCTAGAGGCAGTGTGGTCCTCCACCTTCAGCTGAGACTAAAGAAACCCTCCACCACATTGCTCTGATAGGAGTCCCAGCACAAAAGAGAGAGAGTTCTAGGCGTTTGGTCCCTGGGCACGCCTGAGCTCCCTCCTCCTCATCCCATCGCCGAGCTAGAGGCAGTGTGGGTCCTCCAAACTCAGCCTGGACTGCAAAAAACCTCCACCACACCTGCTCTTAGAGGAGCCCAGCAGCAGAAGAGAGTAGTTTTTGGGTTTGGCCCTTGTGGGAACGCTGCTCTTCCCCTCCTCCTCATCCCAGTCGTCGAGTAAGAGGCAGTGCTGTGTCCTCCAAACTCAGCCTGAGACTACAAAAAACCTCCACCACACGCTTTGAGAGGAGCCCAGCAGCAGAGAGAGGAGTTCTGGCGTTTGGCCCTGGGCACGCCTGACTCCCCTCCTCCTCTTCCCAGTCGTCCGGAGCTGAGGCAGTGTGGGTCCTCCAAACTCAGCCTGAACTACAGAGAAACCCTCACCACATCTGCTCTGAGGGAAGCCCAGCAGCATAGAGAGAGTTCTGGCGTTTGGCCCTGGCACGCCTGCGCTCCCCTCTCCTCATCCCAGTTGTCGGCAGCTAGAAGTGTGTGTGTCTCTCCAAATCTCTCAGCTGAGACTACCAAAAACCCTCCACCACAAACCTGCTCTGAGAAGGAGCCAGCAGCAGAGAGAGAGTTCTGCGTCATTTGCCCTGGGCACGCCTGAGCTCTCCCTCCTCCTATCCCAGTTCGCCTAGCTAGAGGGGGCAGTGTGGTGTCCTCCAAACTCACCTGAGACTGCAAAAACCCTCCACCACACGCTCTGCGAGGAGACCATCAGCAGAGTAGAGTTCTGGCTTTGGCCCTGGGCACGCCTGAGTCTCCTCCTCCTCTCCCATCGCTTGAGCTAGAGGCAGTGTGGGTCCTCCAAACTCAAGCCTGAGACTACAAAAACCATCCACCACACTCTGCCTCTGAGAGGAGCCCAGAGCAGAGAGAGAGTTCTTGTGTTTGGCCCTTGGCACGCCTGAGCTCCCCTCTCTCATCCAGTCGTCGAGCTTAGAGGCAGTGTGGTCCTCCAAACTCAGCCTGAGACTACAAAAACCTCCACCACACTGCTCTGAGAGGGCCCAGAGAGAGAGATAGTTCTGGCGTTTGGCCTGGGAACGCCTGAGCTCCCCTCTCTCATCAGTCGTCAGAGATAGAGGAGTGTGGGTAAACCAAACTCAACCTTAGACTACAAAAAACCTCCACACATATCTCTGGAGGAGACAGAGCAGAGAGAGAGAGTTCTGGCGTTTGGCCCTGGGCACGCCTGAGTCATTATCTAGTTCCTTGGAGATAGAGGCAGTGGGTGTCCTCCAAACTCAGCTGAGACTAAAAAACCCTCACCAAACTGCTCTCTGAGAGGAGCCCTAGCAGCAGAGAGAGTCGTTCTGGCGTTTGGCCCTGGGCGCGCCTGAGCTCCTCCCCTCATCCCAGCTCGTCGTAGCTAGAGGCAGTGTGTGTCCTCCAACTCAGCCTGAGACTACAAAAACCCTCCACCACATCTGCTCTGAGAGGAGCCCAGCAGCAGAGAGAGAGAGGTTCTGGCGTTTGGCCTGGGCACGCCCGTGAGCTCCCCTACTCCTCATCCCAGTGTCGGAGCTAGAGGCCGTGTGGGTCCTCCAAACTCAGCTGAGACTGCAAAAACCCTCCACCACACCTGCTCTGCAGGAGCCCAGCAGCAGTGGAGAGAGTTCTGGTGTTTGGCCTGGCACGCCTGAGCCTCCCCTCCTCTCCTCCCAGTCGTCGGAGCTAGAGGCAGTGTGTGTCCTCCAAATACCTGAGGACTACAAAAACCCTCCCACCCACATCTGCTTTGAGAGGAGCCCAGCAGCAGAGAGAGAGAGTTCTGGGTGTTGGCCCTGGGCATCGCCTGAGCTCCACTCCTCCTCATCCCAAGTCGTTCGGAGCTAGAGGCATGTGTGGGTCTCCAAATCAGCTGAGACACAAAAACCCTCACCACCACCTGCTCTGGAGGGAGCCCGCAGAAGCAGAGGAGGTTCTGGAGTTTGGCCCTGGGCACGCCTGAGTCCCCCTCATCATCCAGTCGTCGGAGCCTAGAGGCAGTGTGGGTCAAACCCAACTCACCTGAGGACTACAAAAACCCTCACCACACCTGCTCTGAGAGGAGCCAGCAGCAGAAGAGGGAGTTCTGGCGATGTGGCCTGGGCACGCTGATGCTCCCCTCCCCTCATCCCTGCGTCGGAGCTAGGCAGGGGTCCTCCAAACTCAGCTGAGGACTACCAAAAAACCTCCACAACCTGCTTGCGAGGAGCCCAGCGCAGAGAGTTCTGGCATGTTGGCCCTGGGGCGCGACGCTGAGCTCACTCCCCCTATCCCAGCGTCGGAGCTAGAGGCAGTGTGGGTCCTCCAATAATCGCAGGATCCATAAAAAAAACCACCACACACTGCTCTAGAGGGGAGCCAGCAGCAGGAGAGAGAGTTCTGGGTTTGGCCCTGGGCCACTCCTGAGCTCCCCTCCTCCTCATCCCAGTCTCGTGAGCTAGAGGAGTGTGGGTCCTCAAACTCAGCCTGAGACTACAAACAAAAAACCCTCCCACCACACCTGCTCTGAGAGGAGCCCAGCAGCCGAGAGAGAAGTTCTGGCGTGTTGGCCCTGGGCAAGCCTGAGCTTCCCTCCTCCTCATCCCAGTCGTCGAGCTAGAGGCAGTGTGTGTCCTCCAAACTCAGCCTGAGACTACAAAAACTCCACCACATCTGCTTGAGAGGAGCCCAGCAGCAGAGAGAGGAGGTTTTGGCGTTTGGCCCTGGGCACGCCGAGCTCCCCTCCTTCCTCATCCCAGGCGTCGGAGCTAGAGGGCAGGGGGTGTCTCCAAACTCAGCCTGAGACTACAAAAACCCTCCACCACATCTGCTCTGAGGAGCCCAGAGCAAGCCAGCGCGAGGAGATTTTGGGGGTTTGGCCCGGGCACGCCTGAGCTCCCCTCCTCCTCATCCCAGTCGTCGGAGCTAGGAGCAGTGGTGTCCTCCAAACTCAGCCTGAGACTACAAAAACCCTCCACCCATCTGCTCTGAGGGGAGCCAGCAGCAGGAGAAGAGAGAAGTTCTGGGGTTTGGCCCTGGGACGCCTGAGCTCTCCTCCTCCTCATCCCAGTCGTCGAGCTAGAGGCAGTGGGGTCAACCAAATCATCCTGAGACTACAAAAAACCTCCACCCACATCCTCTGGGAGGGAGCCCAGAAGCACGAGAGAGAGAGTTCTGGCGTTTGGCCATGGGAACGCCTGAGCTCCCTCCTCCTCATCCCCGTCCTTGGAGCTAGAGCAGTTGTGGGCTCCTCCAAACTCAGCTTGGACTACAAAAACCTCCACCACACCTGCTCTGAGAGGAGCCAGCGCAGCAGAGAGTTCTGGCGTTTGGCCTGGGGCGCGCCTGAGCCGACTCCGCCTCTCCCAGCCGTCGGAGCCAGCGGCAGTGTGGTCCTCCAAACTCAGCCTGAGACTACAAAAACCCTCACCACAACCTTCCTCTTAGAGGAGCCCGCAGCAGAGAGAGAGAGAGGTTCTGGCGTTGGGCCCGGCACGCCTGAGCTCCCTCCTCTCCTCCCAGTCTCGGAGCTAGAGGCAGAGTTGGGGTCTCCAAACCAGCCTGAGACTTCAAAACCCTCACCCACACCTGCTCTGAGAGGAGCCCCGCAGCAGAGAGCAAGAAAGTTCTGGGTTGGCCCGGGCCCACGCCTGAGTCCCTCCTTCCTCTCCATCGTCGGAGCTAGAGCAGTGTGGGTCCTCCAAATTTCAGCTGAGCACTCAAAACCCTCCACCAACCTGCTCTGAGAGGAGCCCCGCAGCCAGAGAGAGAGTTCTTGGCGTTGGCCCTGGGCCGCCTGAGCTCCCCTCTCCTCATCCCAGTCGTCGGAGCAGGCAGTGTAGTGTGGTCCTCCAAACTCAATGCCTGAGACTCAAAAAACCCTCCACCCACACTGCTCTAGAGCGGAGCCCAGCAGCAGAGAGAGAGTTCTGGCGTTTGGCCCTGGGCACGCCTGAGCTCCCCTCCTCCTCCTCCCAGTCGTCGGAGCTAGAGGCAGTGGGGGGTCAACCAAACTTCATTCCTGAGACTACAAAAACCCTCCACCACACCTGCTTGGGAGGAGCCCATCAGCATGAGAAGAGAGATTGGGATTGTCCTGTGGCACGCCTGAAGTCCCCTTCCTCTCTATTCCTGTTCTTGGAGCTAGAGGCAGTGTGGGTCCTCCAACTACAGCTTTGAGACTACAAAAACCCTCCACCACATAAGCACCTCTGAGAGGAGTTCCAGCAGAAGAGTTAGTTTGGCGTGTTGGTCTTATGGCGCTGGTGATTAGCTAATGCTCATCCCACGGTCGGAGCTATAAGAGCAGTGTGGGTCTCCAATCGCATTGCTCTGAGACTATAAAAAACGCCATCCACAACACCTATCTTAGAGGGGTCCCAGCAGCAGAGAGAGAGGAGTTTGGCGTTTGGCTTCCTGGGACGCCTGAGTCCCTTTCTCATACCCAGTCTGATTATAGTAGGCAGTGTGGTCCTTTGAAATCTAGCTGATGTTATTCTACTAAAATACTCCACACACTGCTTTGAGAGGAGCAGCGCATGAGAGAAAGTTTTTGCGTTTGGCCCGGGGACGCCTGAGTTCCCTTCTTTCCTCATCCCAGTCGTGGAGTTAGAGGCGTGTTGTCTCCAAACTTCAGCTTGAGACTAAAAAACCTACTCCACCACATCTGCTGTGAGAGGAGCCCAGATGAAGAGAGAGAAAGTTCTGGGTTTGCCTGGGCAACCCTGAGCTCCCCTCCTCTCATCCCAGTGTCGGAGCTAAGCATGTGTTGTCCTCACAAACTCAGTCTGATACTACAAAAACCCTCCACCATCATTGCTTTGAGAGGAGCCCAGCAGCAGGAGAGAGAGAGTTTGTTCTGGCGTTTGCTCCTGGCAAAACGCTTGATGCTCCCCTCCTTATACCATCGTCGGAGCTGGAGGCAGTGGGGTCCTCAAACTCAGCCTTGAGACTTACAAAAACCATCCATCCACATTTGCTTGGAGTGAGCCCAGCACAAGGAGAAGTTCTGGAGTTTGGCCCTGGTCACTTCCTTAGCTCTCCTTCTCCTATCCCATCGTTCGGAGTAGAGGCAGTGTGGGTCACCAAACTCATCCTGAGACTACAAAAACCATCCACCACATAACCCTTTTAGGTAAGCCCAAGAGAGAGAGTAGAGTTCTGTTCGTGG
>NW_024803508.1:397-767 GCF_019175285.1 Sceloporus undulatus | reverse complement strand
GGCGTTTGGCCCTGGGCACGCCTGAGCTCCCCTCCTCCTCATCCCAGTCCTTGGAGCTAGAGGCAGTGTGGGTCCTCCAAACTCCGCCTGAGACTACAGAAACCCTCCACCACACCTGCTCTGAGAGGAGCCCAGCAGCAGAGAGAGAGTTTTGGCGTTTGGCCCTGGGCACCCTTTCTCCTCATCCGAGTCGTCGGAGCTAGAGGCAGTGCTGGACAATTGGCCGTAGTAAAGTTATTATTATAGGAACCAGTGGTCTGAAGCATCCAACTCTGTATAGTTCTCCCTTGTTATCCACTGGGGGTTGGTTCCAGGACCCCCATGGATAACAAGATCCTTGGATGCTCAAGTTCCATTAAATACGAGGGGG
>NW_024803508.1:0-297 GCF_019175285.1 Sceloporus undulatus | reverse complement strand
CCCAGTCGTCGGAGCTAGAGGCAGTGTGGGTCCTCCAAACTCAGCCTGAGACTACAAAAACCCTCCACCACATCTGCTTTGAGAGGAGCCCAGCAGCAGAGAGAGAGAGTTCTGGCGTTTTGCCCTGGGCACGCCTGAGCTCCCCTCCTCCTCATCCCAGTCGTCGGAGCCAGAGGCAGCGTGCGTCCTCCAAACTCAGCCTGAGACTACCAAAACCCTCCACCACATCTGCTTTGAGAGGAGCCCAGCAGCAGAGAGAGAGAGTTCTGGCGTTTGGCCCTGGGCACGCCTGAGCTC
>NW_024803507.1:2143-7813 GCF_019175285.1 Sceloporus undulatus | reverse complement strand
CGCTGCCCACTGAGCTCCGCTCGTCCACCACCCTGGCCCAATTTAGGAAGGACCTTAAAACCTTCCTATTCAAGCAGGCATTCCCCGATTAACTATCCTGTGGGCCTCCCGCCTCTTCCGTGGCCATGAGGATGGGCTAACGGGGCCTTTGTTATTGTTTTTAGATTTGTATTGTGGATGTTTTTAACCTGTATTTGTTGCACTTGTTGCATATTGTAAGCCGCCCTGATCTTTTTGGAAGGGCGGGATATAAATAAAGATTTTATTTTATTTTATTTATCTTGTTCAGGCCCTGCCTGAGGTGAGTCTGGTGAACCGGATCTTCCTGGAGAAGCTCTCTCGTCCACTGGAGAGAGGCCCTGGCTATAATGGAGGCAGCGGCTGCCGCCCTGATAGCCACCGACATGGCCTCATGGACCTTTTTCAGGGCGGTCTCGGCCTTTTTATCTTCCGGCACCTTTAGTGTGTCCTCGCCGTCCTTACAAAAAACGGCGCAAGAAACTAAGGCAGACACGGGGGCATCCACCACCGGGACCTGGAATTTGTCCATCACCAATGGAGGGAAGCTGTAGAGCTTTTTAAGGGCGCTGGGGTATGGGCCCGAGACCGCCGGTCTGTCCCATTCGGCCCTAATGGCCTCCATGAGGTTCGCTGGGCAAGGTATCTCGGCCATAGGCGGGGCCGGGACCGGGAAGAGGCCCTCCCCCACCCTGGGTAAGTAAGACTCAAGGGGAACCTTGTTCTCCCCCTGGGGAGAAATGGCAAGGGTCTTTAAGGTCTTTTTGAGCAGCCTGGGGAAGTCCTCCGTCTTAAATAGGCGAGCTGAAACCGTCGGAGGATCTGGGTCCCCGGCTTCATCTTCCCCTGATAACTCTCCTTCCTCTAGGTCTCCCCTGACCTCTGGCTCAGCGCCCTCTTCTAGGTCAGAAGAGGTCAAGACGGCCCACTGAAGGCGTCGGAGCGGGCGACTGCGCTTTTTGGAGGGAAGAAGGACCCTAGCCTCGGCCTCGGAAAGGGAGACCTCGTCCTCCTCCCTAGGCCGCTTGCCCAGCTCCAGATCTGACTGATCCAGCTGTGTAGGAAAGGGGTCCGTGGGATCGCGGCTGGTCCTGGGGCGAGCGGCCGAGGGAGCAAGCGCTCCTTCGGGGCTCTCAAACTGGCGGCCCCCACGGCCGCCCACAAGATGGCGGCGCCCATGGCCCTCACTAAGATGGCGCCCACCACCCACGTGGTCATCTTCGGGGCGCCCAAGATGGCGGCCCCCATGGCCCGTCCCAAGATGGCGCCCGCTCTCCGAAGCAGCGCTCCCACCCTCGTCAAGGGCTAGGGCTGCCCCGTGGGTGGTCGTCGCTGCGGCCTGTGGGCCGCTGAAGGCCGTCACTGGCTGTGGCTGGGGCGACCACCCAGCAACAATGCCAGGGCCTGAAGTCCCCCCGGCCCGTGGAAGGGAGGCGGGTGGGGAAGGGAGAGGGAGGACCCGCTCCCGGGTCCCTGCGCGCACGGGTGCACTCCGCAGCGGCGGAAGCTCCGACTTGGCCCCTGGCCGGCAGGGGCTCGACGGAGGGGGGGGCTGCGGAGGTCCCGCTGGCCCCTAGATGAGGTGCGGGGACGGAAGGGCCCCCGAGCAGGCTCCCAAAGGGGAGCTCCCCTATCCCCAAGATGTTTGCCGTCTCGCGGGCGAACACGGCCTGCACCAGGTCACCCAGCTCCCCGAGGGGGCTTACCTCAGCGCGGGTGGACGTGTTAGGGGGTTCCTCGACGCCTTGAGGTCCAGGGTGGCCCGGGCGGAGGGATGAGGGCTGCTCAGCGCCTCGGAGGGACAAACCCTCCCCTGGCTGAGTCGTTGGCTCTACCTCTCCTGCCGGCTCCCCTTGGAGGGCCGGCAACCCCTGGGCGGGAAGACCCTTAGCTGGGGGGTTTCCTTCACCCGTGTCGCTAAGGCCGTCTCCCATAGCCCACCACCAAGAGGGGAGAGGCGGGAGAAGAGGGAGCAGGGAGCAGGCAAGGCAAGCTGCACTATACCGCTTCGGCGGCAAGGACGAAATTCGCTGGCAGTAGAATTCGTGTCCTACTAGGAGCATAGGCAGGACAAGACTGAGGCCCAGGGGGGTTAGCTCCTCCCTATATAGGGGCTGGTCTTCTTTTGTCCCTGCCTACAGGAGCGAATGGGAGGTACATAACCCAGATTTCAGGAGGCCAGGCACCCTCTCTGCTGGGAAAGAGACTACATTTTCCCAGCGGAGAAGGTGAGATCCTCCTTAGAATTGGGTTGCTCTTCCCATGAGCTCCTAGAGGCAGGGACAGAATTACAATAACAAAAGGACCCCCCAGCCCCCTCTTGGGTGGGGCGACCCAGGAAGTCCAGTTTAGTTTCCTGCCTTGCTCCTAGCAGGATGCGGACCTTCTTTGTTCCTCAGAACGACCTCACCTTTTTTGATTCCTTTGGGAGTTTTTTCTCTTTCTTCATGGAAAGACCTTCTGCTGCAGAGGACTCCTCACCCCTGCCACTCGCCCTGACTCTGGAGGGTGCGCAGCTGGCCTTGGACCAGGGGTTGGAGGAGCCCAAGGGAACCCGGCCAGAGGAGGGATCTTCCCTCTCAGCTGCCGCAGCACCGCACCCCCACCCGACCCATCTTGGGTTGGAGACCGGGAGAGCATCCATCGCGGGCTCCACTGGCCACAGTAAGTACTGGGGCCCCTCTCCCTCTCCCCAGCCAGGAACCCACCTCCTACCAGAGTGGACTGCTGCATTTAGGGCCTTTTTGGCCCAGGAGGTCCCCCAGCTCTATGGCCACAGGGGGACTCTCCAGGGAGGGGGGGAGGAAGCCGAGGCTCCTTGGAGCCCTGTGTCTGTGGCTAAGGAGGGTGATCAGGCAGACCATTCCTATGCTCTCGCCACCACCAGCCCCGGGGGCCCCCAGGCCTTTACCATCTCGGCCAGGGAGGGGCCCCCCCACTGCCGCAGCCCAAGCCTCCAGCAGAGCGGCCACAGCCACGGAACCCCTCAACCCCCCCTGGATGCCAGGCAGGGGGGCCCTCTCTGTCCTCCCTTTGGGAGCGGCACCATTTCCCCCCCCCCCGGGGGGCTCCAAACCGGCCCAGGGCTACAGGGAGGCGGTGCACAGGTTTGAATCTCAGGCCAGCACCCGCCTCCCTGACCACATGGGTGGCGGCAGCCATTTTGGAGGTGGCAATGGGGGCCACCATCTTGAATGGTCTGGCATACATCCAGACCACGTGGGTGGTGGCCGTCATTTTAAGTGTGGCAATGGGGGTGCCATTTTGCCTAGGCCGTCAGAAAAGCTAAAATGCAGAATGTATTCAGGCCTACTAGAGAGGTTAAGAAGAATAAAAAGACGTTTGGGGTATGCCTACAGCAAAAGAAAGAAGAAGGAAATGATAGGGCTTGGGCCCAAGTTACTTGAGGGAATGCCTCTCCCTACATAATCCACCCCACACTCTTTAGAACAACTGGGAAGAATTTAGACTAGTAACTACCAGGGCTGGCTCTAGGTATTTTGCCATCCTAGGCAAGAAATATTTTGTCACCCCTGTTGCCCCTCATAATTATTTCCCAGCAGACAGGGTCCTAACCTCCTGTATTCTGGGTTTAGCTCCTCCTATTTGCTCCTGTAGGCAGGGACAATAGACCGGCCCCTATATAGGGAGGAGCTAGCCCCCCTGGGCCTCATTCTTGTTCCTGCCTGTGCTCCTAGCAGGATGTGTCTCTTTGAGCCAGCAAGATTTTTCCTTCTCCGAAAGCGGTTTGAGAGTTTTCTTGGCCTTCCCTTCCCCTCTCTCCTGCCTTTCCCCCCTTCCTTGGTGGTGGCTATGGCAGACGAACCCGAGAGCATGGGTGAAGGGCCATCCTTAACGCAGGCTTCCCTAGCTCAGGGTCTGCAGCTCAACAGAGGGAGCTGGCTTCAGAGGGAGACTCATTGTGAATTGTTTGCTGTTGCTCTGCAGCTTCTTCACTGCTACCACTCCAGTCCTTTTATTCTCTTCGTGTCTCTTGCTGCCTTGGGAGCATGAAGAAGGACTTAATATGGCAAGGGCTCCCAGGATTGGAGAAAGGTCTTGGCTTTGCCAATGACTCTCCTTCTCCTCCAAGCTGCCCCCCTCTCATGGTGGGAGCACAGGAGATTTCTGCAAACAGCATTGCAGCACATGGGAGCCATGGGAACACATGGTGAGGAGTTTCCCCTCCATGTCTCTGTTTCTCCACATCACCTCTGCCCAGCCTGTTTAAGGGCAGGGATCAGTGAGGAAACTGGCCAGAAATCATGGAGACTTCCCTTCTCATCATCCCTGCTCAGCCCATTTGGGGCCAGAGTTCAGAGGACAGGCCAGCCAAAAGCCATGGCAAAGGATTTCTCTGCATCACTTCTGCCCAGCCTGTTTAAGATCAGTGAGGAAACTGGCCGGAAGTTATGGAAACTTCCCTTCTCAACATCCCTGCTCAGCCCATTGGGCCAGAGTACAGAGGACAGGCCAGCCAAAAGCCATGGCAAGGCATTTCTCTGCATCACCTCTGCACAGCCTGAAACAGGGCCAAGGTCAGAGAGGCAAGCCAGCCAGAAGACACAGAGAAAGGTGAGTACCAGGGGCCCTCTCTCTCCAGCCACCAAATAACTTTGCCAGATCTAATGCCCTCGCTCAGGGCAGGCATTGCCATGAGGCCTCTGCCATGGCCATTGCAGGCACTATGCCTAGCATAAGGTTTGGGACTCTGCCAGGAGGGCAGATGGGGGCATAAACCCTTGGTCTCCCTTCCCATCTCTGGCCCCAATAGCACCCAGGACCCCAACAGGTTTGGGGTATCCTTTTGCAGACTGGGAAACACATGGTGGTGTTGCCAGGGCTCCTACACTTCTTATGAAATGGTGTATAAGGAGGCAGAGGACTCCTCCTCTATGTTGTACAGCCGCATGGTTGTTAAGGAAGCTGGACTTGGTCCAGCAGGAGCTGAAGCTTCCAACTCTAAAATGGTCTTTTTTGGCTGCCACAGAGCACCCCACAAAAAAGCACAAAGTGGCTTCATGTACTCCCCAGAGAGAGCATGGCCTCTGCCACCCACTTCTAAACAGAGGCTGGAGGGCCATCTATTGGTTATGCTTTGATTGAGAGTTCCTGCATGGCAGAATGGGGTCGGACTGGATGACCCTTGGGGTCTCTTCCAACCCAAGGATACTATGAGAGAGCACATGGATACAAATCCTCCTGTGTTCCCTCCTCAAAAAGTACAACAACAAAAAAGGGGAAAACCACTTGTGGATATCATAGGTGGAGAGTTCCCTTCACCCCCAATTGTGTTTGGCTGCCCCAAACTGTGGTACTCTTGAGAGAGCAGCTTGAGCGCTTGGCCTCTCCTTTCCATAAGAGATTATCATTTCTCAGGATACAGACATACCTCAGGTAAATGTGGAGCCATGTCCCACAGCAGTCCCTCTGCCCTTCCCAGCTACCTATGCAAGTGGGAAGGGAGTTGAGGACCAAGCCAGCTTCTATCATGCAGCCAGTTTACTATAAAGCCTGCCTGAGATAAAAAGGGCTAAGCTTGTAAACCCCAGCTTGAAGTTGGGGCTGTTTTAAACATAAATAAAACAAAATGCCCTGTGAATATCAGGGCTACACTACAGGCCATATGCAGCTATCTACCCATGATTAGCA
>NW_024803507.1:0-2118 GCF_019175285.1 Sceloporus undulatus | reverse complement strand
TCTTCAGCATTGATGTTTATCACACTATGCTCTAAAGGCTATATTCAGTGTGACTCCTCTAGCAGCCTCCTGTTGCATGCTGGGATTGGCAGTTTTAAGGAGCGGAACTTCTCTGCCTGAGAATTCTAAATACAGTGGTACCCGGGATACGAATTACCCAGGTTATGAAATTTTCGGGATACGAAAAAATCCCATAGGGAATATTGTGCCGGGTTACGAAAGTTTTTTCGGGTACGAAAAACTTCGGCGCTATTTAAAGGGAACCGCGGCTTCCCATTAGCGCTATGGCATTTCGGCTTACGAAGGTTTCGGGTTACGAAAGCAGCGCGGAACGAATTAAATTCGTAACCCGAGGCACCACTGACCCTTAAAACTGCAATCCCAGCATGCCAGGAGGCAGCTAGAGGAGTCCACTGGAATAGTACCTCTTTAAGAGCATAGTGTGAAAACTCACTGCTAACTTGCGAGGCGAACACCAAGAGTAGGCAAGCCACACTTTCTCAGCCTCAGAGGAAGGCCATAGCAAAGCTCTCTGAACTCATATTGCCAAGAAACCCCACGGTAGATTCGCCTCAGGGCAGGGGAGCCTCCTCTTCCAAGACATGCCTCCATTCCAATCTTCTGTCCTGGAGGTATTCTAAAACATCCTCCATTTTGAGCATGACTAAGAAGCATGCTTACATTCTAGGAGTGTTGTGGAGCTTTTCTTGAGTCCTGTCCTCCCTTTTCTTGAATGTCTTCCATTTTGTGGGTGCCTTCATTGCAGTGAAGACATTTGGGAAGAAGACCAAGCTTTTTAAAGTGGATGGTTGGAGTCAGTGTGGATAGTTGTGTTGAGCATTGGACTATGACTCTGGGTTCAAATCCCAGCTCGGCCATGGAAACCTAATTGGGTGACTTTGGGGAGTCACACTCTCCTCAGCCACAGAGGAAGGCCATGGTGAGCCTCCTCTGAGCAACCTGCCAAGGAAACCCCAAGAGAGGGTGGCCAGACGGCAGAGAGGAACTGAGGACACACAGCAACAAACAACAACAAGGGGGTCTGGAACAGAGAAAAGGTGAGTGAATGGTAGGGAGGCAAGGGGTTGGATAGGAAAAATAGGGCCAAGTCTGGGAAGGAGGAAGGAGTTATTGGGGGGGGGGAGAATGGGGCCATGGAAACCCACGGGGTGTTGGGGGAGTCACATACTCTCAGCCTCAGAGGAAGGCCATGGCAACCTTTCCTGACCTTCTATCATGCAGCCAGGTTACTATAAAGCCTGCCTGAGATAAAAAAAGGGCTAAGCTTGTAAACCCCAGCTTGAAGTTGGGGCTGTTTTAAACATAAATAAAACAAAATGCCCTGTGAATATCAGGGCTACACTACAGGCCATATGCAGCTATCTACCCATGATTAGCAATGGTCTTCAGTCACTGCTAACTTGCGAGGCGAACACCAAGAGTAGGCAAGCCACACTTTCTCAGCCTCAGAGGAAGGCCATAGCAAAGCTTCTCTGAACTCATATTGCCAAGAAAACCCCACGGTAGATTCGCCTCAGGGCAGGGGAGACCTCCTCTTCCAAGACATGTCCTCCATTCCAATCTTCTGTCCTGGAGGTATTCTAAAACATCCTCCATTTTGAGCATGACTAAGAAGCATGCATTTACATTTCTAGGAGTGTTTGGAGCTTTTCTTGAGTCCTGTCCTCCCTTTTTCTTGAATGTCTTCCATTTTGTGGTGCCTTCATTTGCAGTGAAGACATTTGGGAAGAAGACCAAGCTTTTAAAGTGGATTGTTGGAGTCAGTGTGGACTAGTTGTTTGAGCATTGGACTATGACTCTGGGTTCAAATCCCAGCTCGGCCATGGAAACCTATTGGGTGACTTTGGGGGAGTCACACTCTCTCAGCCACAGAGGAAGGCCATGGTGAGCCTCCTCTGAGCAAACCTTGCCAAGGAAACCCCAAGAGAGGGTGGCCAGACGGCAGAGAGGAACTGAGGACACACAGCAACAAACAACAACAAGGGGGTCTGGGAATCAGAGAAAAGGGTGAGTGAATGGTAAGGGAGGCAAAGGGGGTTGGATAAGGAAAAATAGGGCCAAAGTCTGGGAAGGAGGAAGGAGTTATTGGGGGGGGGG
>NW_024803506.1:6452-7813 GCF_019175285.1 Sceloporus undulatus | reverse complement strand
TTAAGGATCAGCGAAATTTTAAATATCAATTTACATTTAAAACCCGAATTTTATCTTTTGGGTATATTTGGAGATGAAATTCCCTCTAAATATGGGAAAAATTGTTTTTTATATGGCTTCTCTTGCCTGGATATGTTATGCTCAAAAATGGAAATGTAGTGATATTCCAACAAAGGAGGACTGGATGATAAAATTGTATGATGGAACAGAAATGGACAAATTAACTCGGACACTGAGAAATGAAAATAAAGGGAAATTAACGGAAGAATGGAGTGTGGTTATCTAATTTTTGAAAGAGAATTTGGGGAATTTAGCAGCTATTAATATAGCTTGATTTGGTAAGATAGAACCCATACTTCCTTTCTGTTAAATTTTAAGAAAGTCAATTAATCAAGTTAGTACATACTGGTAAGAAGGAAGCCAATTAGCGTGTCAGAATGAAGAGAGAATGAGATTTTGAAGAAGAGTGGAAGATAAGAAAGTATAATTTGGAAGGCTAGAATTTTAGTTTAGAGAGTGATTAGAGTAAGAAATTGGGACCATAATGAAGAGAAGAAGAATATATGGGTTAGGGAAGAAGGAGAGAAAGATTTAGTTTAGTGTAGTTAAGAAGAAGTGAAGAAGAGTTAAGTAAATTTTAGGGTTAGACAGATAAGTTGATAGATGGAATGGGGAGTTTTTACAAATATATAGCCCAATTTTATAATGAGTATCTTTATTATGTAATATGATCTGTGTAAAGGTATAAATGGATAGGTGTGAATGTTGTTTGTATGTTTATATATTTTGTATTGTTTTAATTTTAATAAATAAATAATAATTATATAAAAAAGAAATTAATAGTCAAGAACTTCAACTCACCAAAGAATTCTTGTACCTCTCCATCCTCTTTCTGTTGGAGCCCAACTTCCTCCGCTTGGTCTCTGTGTTGGCCATCAGGTAGTTAGGGAGTCCTGGTGGTCTTGCACTTGGGTCACCTCCGGCAAGAGAGGCCCCAAAGCCGTGTCCAAGGGGGCTGAGATGAAGGTCCTGAGAAAAGGGACCAGGGTTAGGATTGGCTTGGCAAGAAATGTTAGGGATGATGGGAGTTGCAGCTCTTCTCCTGGCTTTCACTCTCACCACCCTGGTCAGCGGAAGAACAACCAGTTTGACCAGTAGCTCTGAGAATTGGCTGAAGATGTCTTCCAATCTTCTCTGCAGTCTGCTGGTTCTTGTTCAGCTCTCAAGACACCAGTCAACACAGTAGTCTTCTTAAATAAAAGATCTACTTTTATTCTACTATATACACTATGCACAAAATAATTCACTACTCACAAAATCCACACTACTATACTCCTCAATACCCACACTACTATACTCCT
>NW_024803506.1:0-6352 GCF_019175285.1 Sceloporus undulatus | reverse complement strand
TATGCTACTATATACACTATGCACAAAACAATTCACTACTCACAAAATCCACACTACTATACTCCTCAATACCCACACTACTATACTCCTCTATACCCACAAAAAGTATTGTCATACATTATTGCTTATATAGACATTTGTCTCTCTATTCATTATACAGTTGCCACCTCCTGGGCGTGTACATACATTATGATTGACATACCATACTTGGCTCAATCTTGCCCTCACATTGCATCATACATTACTGTCCACTCAATGACTCTCAGGTGATATCAATTTGCATCTTTTCACTTTGTCATTGCCTCATATGTCCTTGGGTTTCAGGACCTTCTAATTACATTACTTACAACACCTGTGTGACAATTCAATCACTTTTGCTGTGTCATGTTACTTTCAAATACATTCATATACATATTATATTTCTTGTGACTATATATCCCATGTGGCTTTTTCCTGACAAATCATTGCTAGCATAACACTTCCAGTATTCACAGTTTCATGCTCTCAGTATCTCCTGGTCTTCCCCTGTCCCCTCCGCCTCCTCAGTATTCCCAAGCAAGCTGATTTCCTTTATTTTTTTTTTCTATTTTTTTTTATTTTTTAAGCTAAAGTCACATTAGCATAAGTCTGAAACTACATTAAAAAGTAAAAGTAAAAATAAAGTTTAAAAGACATGCTAGGTAAGGCATAGGGCAGGAAGGTGGGGTTAAGGGGGAGTGCAGAAGAAAGTGTGGTGGCAGAAATGGCCCATCATGTGATTGCAAAGAGGAGTGATAATAGCTCCTCTGAAACTGGTCTGTTTCCATTTTTATTAACTAATGTGACTGCAACAAGAACAGGGCTCATGTAGTAATGCCCTATGTCAAACCAATTATTTCACTCCTAGCACACACATTTAATTTTGTGTGAGGAAAAATTGTTCATTAAATATTGTAATACTTGCATAGCTCCTTTATGATACAGTATAAATAAGTAAGTTGCCAATATGCCTGCTGCAAGTGAGCCGCTTTGGGTCCCTTTCTGGGAGAAAGGCGACATAAAAATCAATCAATCAATCAATCAATCAAACATAATTCTTTATTTAAAGAGAATGTGACACAGCTCCAGCAGGGAGGTACCTCAGTTCAACTGGAATTAAAAATGCATTCTTCTGCATACAGTGAAATGGAATGTGTTCTTGGCGTTTTTATTGAACTTTGAAAGACTGCAACATGTATATTGTGCATTTTGGTTGTTCCAATAAAGGTATCACTGTTTGGTGAATTTTTGATGTTACAAAACCCCTAGAATACACTTCTGACTGACATTCATAGGACTGTGCTGTTAATAAACATCAGTGACATAACAGACACAGCTCTTTGACATGTTAAACCTAATGTCTTCACAAATTTGACTGACAAAGAATTAAATGAAATGATTGTAAGTGAAGTGCCATATCTTTAAATATTTATAAGTATTCTCATAGAAACAATTTCCAGCAAAGTTCTGCCTTTGTTTAAACATAACATTTAAACCACATTCAATACAAAATATATTTAACACAAAATGTATAGATTTCCCTTCTAAAATGGTTATTAATTGGGTATTTTCTTAATATTTCAAAATAATAGTTGCAAATTATCATCCTATTAAAATTATTGTGATCTTTCATTTTGAAAAAAATAGAGAACAATGAATGCTTTGCATAGATACTGTATAGCAATAAAGGATGTAGAAGCATATAAGCACAGAAGCTTGCACTTTGCAAGCACATTAACACAACAAATGACAACATTGCCAAGAGAGTCATTAGTCTATTGTGTCAATGATCCTTGAACTAATACGTTTTTAAGTAAGCCTTGACATGATAGCTCACAATAGCTCCTTCATAATGTCAATACAATGGAATCTCCTAGTAAGCCTTGAAATCATTCACTACTATGTAAATAACCTATGATGTGTGGCATATAAGAATTTACACACTGCAATCTCCAAATGGATTAGGGAAAATTAATGCCCATTTCCCATAAGCTTAGAAATCAGTGGTAGGGGGTTGTTCTGAACTAAGAAATGTTGACTTGTTTCTTTTTGTATACTAGAGCAGCTGGAAGTGAAAGACCTTGCACTAATTGACAGGAGAAGGTATTCTTAAAACTTTCCTTATTTCTGATCACTTTGTATTGGAAAGTCCTGTGAAGAGGCAGAGTCAAAAATATCCATATTTTCATATGTACTATATTGGTGTAATTTAAAATGATCTTACTAAATCTAGTCACTAGTCCCAATCAGAGTAGGCCCACTGAATCAGTGCGAATTTGAAAAGTTGCTTACTTAAGTTCCATTGATTCAATGTGGCTTCTCTATTTGAGACAATTGGATTTAGGTCTAATACTGAATTTATGGCTACCCTGTACATGATGAGCCATATGTTCCTTCTAAGCTGCATAAGTGTAACTCTTAAGTCATTTCAAGAAAAAAGAAAGGATCAAAATAAAGATAGAAGGGTCCAAACAGACAGGCCAAAATAAAGCTCCTTCAGATCACTTTGGAAGTATGCTGTTGAAATGACACACACATCTAAAGAGGCCAGAAACTGTGCCAAAGCTGTGCTCCAGTCCTTAGGACTGGAACGTGGATTTGGTGCAGCTTACAGCCTCTTAGGACACATGCATCATTTAAATAGCATACCTCCAAAGTGACCCAAAGCAGCTTTATTTTGGCTTGTCTGTTCGGGTCCATAAGATGAGCCTACATACTAGGTGGAATGTAATAAAGACTAACCCTTTTCCTTCTCAGCCATATCCAGATATATCAAAGGCAATGATAGCAGCAGCTATTTAGTCTCTCAGTGAACCAGATCCAAAATGTGATTGAACCAATCATTATAAATTCCAGATGTCCAAAGCAGATTAACTACCACTGAGATTTTACAAATTGCTTTTAAATTTGAAAAATACTGTTAAGCATCTAATAATCCAGTAATTTAACAATACAAGCAAGTGATGACAGATGCACATCCATAAATCAAACCTTGATTCTACTTAAGCTGAAATGCTGTACACTTTTCACTGCAGTATGCCCCTTTGAGATCAATGGAATTCAGTTCTGACTAAACATGTATAACAGTACTTTGTTTAGAGAAACAAAATAATCAGATGGAAGAGGGAATAAATATCCTTGAAGAATACTGAAACACTTTATCAATGCAGTTTAATATGAGATTTTGTTTAAAATAGCTATGGTAAATATGTGCTAAAATCACAGATAATACTACCGGTAATAATGTCATAATGGTTAATTAATTATATATTTGTGTATATGTATATAGGTAGGTAGGTACCATTATCTTGCCTTTCTCAAATATTTAACAAACTAATAATTAATTCAAAAGCACAATGTTAATACAAATAATATTAAAACTGCAAACCAACAAAGTAAGGCATATTTTAAAGCTATCCTTATGTCTTGCAGCCTTGAGATTACACAAAATTGAATTTCTGGGTAGATACGTGTGGGACTGTATACAATAGGCATGTGCCATTTTAAAATACATGTGGTGGTGGTGGGGGGAACATATAGGGATGCCATAACCCGGTGGCCCCCGTCCCCCGTGACAAACACGCTTTTGGGGGCCTCGTCACGGTCACGGTCCGGTTTGGCCCCCTGCCCCCGGCTTGGGGCCTGCGCGGCCCCAACCCACCTTCCCCTGCCTCCCCGCATGGCTGCGCCACCCACCTCCTCCTCCTCCTCCGTTCAGAAGTGAAGGAGGAGGTGGTGCGCGGGGGAGGGTGGCGAGGAGGTGGGGAGGGGGCGCGGGCTTGCGCAGGAGGCGCACCTCCTTCTCCTCCTCCTCCGTTCCAAGCCTCCCTTCCTTTCTCCCTCCTTCCTCCTCCTCCTCTGCCTCCCAGGAGTCCCAGCCCAGGCCCAAGCGGAGGAGGAGGCAGAGGTGCCTGCCTGGCTTGGTGCTCCCTGCGCGCGTGCGCACGCCAAGGCAGCAGGCACTGGCAAGCAGCTACCCACCGCCTCCTCCGCCTGGCCCGCCTCCACGCTGGGCACTTCCTTGGGCCTGGGAGGCGGAGGCAGAGGAGGAGGCTGAGGCGGAGGTGGCTGGCTGCCTGTCTCCTGCCTTGGCGCGCGGGCGGGGGGGGAGCGCGCCAAGGCAGCCACCCACCTTCTCCTCCACTTGGGCCTGGGCTGGGAGGCAGAGGAGGAGGAAGGAGGGAGGAAGGAAGGAGGAAGGAGGAAGGAGGGAAGAAGGAAGGGAGGAGGAGGAGGGAGGAAGGAAGGAAGGAGGGAGGAAAGAAGGAGGAAGGAGGAAAGGGGTGGAAGGGAGGAAGAAGGGAAGACGGAAGGGAGGAGGAGGAGGTAGGACGGAAGGAGGAAGGGGGAGGAAGGAAGGAAGGAGGGAGGGAGGAAGGAAGGGAGGAGGAGGAAGAAGGAAGGAAGGAGGGAGGAAGGGAGGAAGAGGAGGAGGAAGGAAGGAAGGAAGGAAGGAAGGAGGAAGGGGGAGGAAGGAAGGAGGGAGGAAGGACAAGGAGGAAGAAGAGGAGGAGGAGGAAGAGGATAGGGATGATGATGAAATGAGCCAGCTTCTGAGGCACGACCAATGTAAGTTGCTCTGATTTTAACAAACTCATGCGCAGTGAAGAAAAACCAAAGTCCCTTGACCAAGTACACACTTCTGAGAAGTACAGTTGAATCCAAGGGCAAACCCACTTCTTGTTAAACCACTTTGACATATTCAGTGTGAAACCCAAAGAGTTTGGTTATGGAATAAGCCTCTGAAATATGCAAGAGATTGCCATGTTAAGTAAAGCCATGTTCAATGCCCAAATGTGCTGTTTGGAATGGGGGGAGGGGGTGGCCAGAAAGGGAAAGTCCATTTCTGTCATCTGTCTAGGAATAATGCCCAAATGTCCTCCATTTTGATCATGCCTAAGAAACATGTATTTATATTAACATTTTTTTAAAACCATCAAATTTTTTCGTGTGTCCTCCATTTTAAAAAAATGTGTCCTCCATTTGAAAATTTTGTCCTACATTTGTCCTACATTTGTCCCGGTTTGGAGGTCCAGACTTATGGCAACCCTAGGAACATATTGAATTGTACAAGCCAATGATCCCTGGCAAAACAATATGGTGCCAATTTCTGGACAATCATAAACAATTTAAAACCAAAATTAAACTATTTCCACAGATTTACATTCTAAATACAACTGATATTTTTTTTGGGGGGGATGGATGTCAAAATACCAAAATTGTAAAGTAGATTGCAAAACCAATTTAAATGAATCTGTATTTAACCACAAAAAATTAATGTTATAACAGGTCTTTCTATAATCCAGGAAATGAATGGCCTGTAGTCTTCTGCATATTTAATGTGTGGGTGATGTGCTCATGCATTGTTATACTCTTCCATCAGTCCTAGTGAGTCATCTGATGTCACCATTTGATAGGTATACACATCTCTATTTCTGCCAATCAGTTATAAGTGAGTAAAACCTATGATTTTAGCTGGATTGGAACTAAATGTATCTAGACTTAAACATTACTTTGATTTAAGCCATGGAAAACAATGGTACTTAAGTTACTCATTACTAACATTCTAACAGTGGAATGTTAGAAACTATTATAAATGAAACCTCTGATTGTGAAATGAGTGACCCTTACAAATCTGATGTATTAGATTGCTCTCCAATTTGATTGCAGATGTTGAATGGATATTGTTGTGTTTTGTTTATGTTTAATGTTTGTTTTTGTCTCTTTTTTAACACTTAATAAACTTTATAAAAAAAAGTTACTCATTACTAAGTTCCAATGATTTTAATTGTTCATCTAAGTTTGACGAAGGCGGGTTACAGACCACCCGTTTGGGGCGGCTTGTATCCGGCCCTTTCCCCGCCGGATCGGGGCCTCAGCTGCCACAACGGCAGCCTCTGAGGCCCCGATCCGCCGCTTCCCCGTGGCCTGGAAAGGGGTGTCTTTGGGGCTTCAAGCTCCAAAGACACCCGACGGCAGCAGGGAGGAGGAGAAAGGGGCCACTCGGCCCCTTTCTCCTTTGCGTCGCTGGCACAGCTGTCTAAAGGCTGTGCCACCGACGCAAACTGCGGAAGGAGCTCCGTTTCGGAGCTCCTTCATGCACCGCAGAAAGAGTGCTGTATGCGCCCTCGCGCGGTCCAAAGACGTCATGTTCGCGCCACCTCATTTGGAGGCGGCGCTTTTGTGACGTTGTAATAGCGGCCCCCATGTGGAATGGGTGCCGCCATTTTGTACGTCCTAGGGACATACTAGGGTTAGGTGCAGATGAGCAGCAAATGCAGATGAGAAGCAAAAAGCAGCTTGATCCTGCATTTTCTGAATGTGACTGCACTGC